>NC_089205.1:21372695-21577695 GCF_963930695.1 Labrus bergylta
GAAAATATCTTGTATTTTCTAGTATTTTTGGTGGGGTTTGCTCTTTTTTGAACATAAGGAAACATTTGGTGCTTAAGGGAGTCTACAGTCATACCAGCTGTGCTTTAGGCTAATGCTATCATCAGGCTAACATGGTCACAATGACTGTGCTAACATGCTGATGTTTAGCAGGCTCATTATGGTTACCATCTTAGGTGACAATGATAACAAGCTCATATTCGCTTATAAGCATGAAACACAAGGTTAATCAGAGCTGTGGAATTGTTATTTCTCTTGCAGGTATCTGGTCCCAAACCCATAGTGTAAGTCAGATTAAAATGTTTACCTGATGAGTGTGAAATATAAAGTTATTGCAATTCATCCAAAATGGGAAGGTGTATTAGTGTTTTAAAACACCAAAACATTGTGACTCCTTATTTCTGATGCAATTTAACGCTGAAAAAGAAACACAGTTGTCAACCTGCTTATGGAGCTAAAAGTCACGAGGATTCTTTCTCTGGTGGACATGACTAAATGTTATAATATTTTACGTCATTAAATATATATATATATATATTTGGATGGATGGATGGATAGATAGATAATGATGTCTGAAGTGCACAGCCAGCAGAGACAGATATTGCAGTCCATCAAGGCTGTTAGCCTTAATCTGTGGCTGGCTCATTGAGAGAAAGAAGAATGGTTTGACCTCCTCACAAACTGCCCTTATACTTCTCCCTGCCTCCATCTCTCCCTCCCCCTTACATCTCTCCATTCCTTTTCCCAGCCGAGCCTCCAGGGGTTTCTCTACAGCCACTGCCACTACATTTCTGCTCTGCTCCTCTTCCCATCCTGCCTTGCCTCCATCCATCTGAACGCTCTGTCATTCACAGCCTACAGTCGCCTCTCGCTGCCTCTGTATCTCCCATCCTTCAACCCCCTCCTCTCTGCACTGACTCTTGCCATTGTGAGTCCTGCTCTTGCTCCTCTGTCTTGGGCTGCTGTGTGAGAATGGGGCCATTGTTGCCCTGTTGCAGCATGTACGCGTGTGATAGTAGGAGGGTGAGTTCTCTGCCCCGGCACCAGCATGCCCTGCTGTCCGACCTCCACGTGCACACACAGGCCTACAACTGCAAATGCATCAAACATGCAGACATGCCCTAACAAAAACAAATGAAAACACAGCTTGTTCCTGTGATAGTGCTGTCTAACAACTGGACTTCCAATGGGGAGTCCACTTTTGAAAGACCTACATTTTCTTTAAAGGTATACTAAATTGAACTAAACTAAGATTAAGCAAAGTGGATACTGCAAATGTAAACATGCAGCTACCTAGAAAAGAGTTAGGATTGCAGAGGTTTTAATGTTTGTAACTACTAGTTTCAAAGTTAAATCATTAATCCTTAAAAAATGATTAGGCTTTTACAGATGATATTAATGTAGTACAGGTTAAGTAAGGAAAACATCTGCAGCCCAAACAGAGCAATCCAGGTTGATAACAGGAAGGCACCATAATGTTAGCAGCTGTAGCCTCGTAGAAATGATCCATAAACAGAAAAAGCCTTTGTTGACATTTTCCTCAGCAAAGATTCAGAGTGAGTACTACAATTGGCTGTTAAAAGAAAATCAGATGTGATTTTTCATCAGAAATCAGGAGTTACACGTGTCCAGGACAAGATCAGCAAGGACATTAGAGGTAGGCCTACTGCTTTATTCACATGGAGCGCCAAAATCAACACAAAGGGAAAGTTCCACACAGGAGCTTTAAAGGCTTTATATGCAATTTTTTGATCCAGCAGATGTCGCCCTTGAGCACCAGCATGAAACCTAAACAACTCACGCTGCATTGTTGTGTTAGCATGCTAATGCTAGCGATCTTTATTACACTCGTATCTTCACACTGCATGTAAATTTACCTGAAATGAGCGTGATCTAGAAACACAGTTAAGCAGTGAGTACAGTATGTTATTCTTCTTTTCTCTAGTCCCTCAATTAAACAACTTTTATTCGCGAGAGGAGGAGTCAGCCGGCCGTCCCGGCGATGTAAACAAACTGAAGATAGGACTCGGAAAACTCTGAAAGCATCACAGAACTCTGGCGTTACACCCATTGCAGACAGTCATGACTCACAGAGTTATTTTCAGAGGATGTACTTGATTTCTATTATATTTAAGTGTGAAAAATCGCATATAAAGACTTTAATCAATGACCATGTTGTATAGGAGTAAGCTAATGTTAACTGTGGCAGTTGGTTCAGGACACTTGGAAATGGTTACACCAAACAGTTTTAGGTTTCTGTACAACCACTGAAGTCATGTATAATCTATAAACACAACTAGGCAAAGTTTGAATGTGCAAAACAGTAGCTTTCTGCAACTTACTACACACATGCATCATAGATATCATTCATAAATCCCAAAACACAAAATACTTCAACACAACGTCCTAAAAGACTCGTGATGATAGCAGTCTTATCCTCTCCAGTACCAGCCGTATCACTAGCTCACAGTCTAGTTAGTCACAGTCTCGGCCTCCACAGCTCTGTGTCTCTGTGGGATTAGCAGCCGACACCGGCCACCGCTCTAATCCTTTCCTCAACAGACTCACTCTATTCTCTCACACACACACACACTCACACACACACACACACACACACACACACACACACACACACACACACACACACACACACACACACACACACACACACACACACACACAAAGCCACAGATATAGACTTTTCAGACAGTGTCTATTTACCATATCTAGCCTTGCTAATCTGTTAACTAGGTATTACAGCATTTATGTGCAGTGCCGTTTGCTGATGTCATGTTAACTTGATTAGTAAATTAACCCATATTGAAAGAAAAAAGACAAAATAATCTCTATTATATTAATTTGCCTTTTTCTTGCCTTTTGATAAAGGACCGCAAGGCAAACAGCATACTCAGCAGGCCTGCCTAGAGACACCATTCACATTATTGTTTACTGTGTAAACACAGCTTCTATTTGAAGCTACAGCATTCAAAACAGCAGGTAATGCCAACAGGTCTGTGTCTTTATTACCGTGTCTATAATGGCCTCTGAATCTACATTTGAACAGCATGTATAGGCTGCACAAATTGGACCATAACATGTCCACTTCCATGTCATTTGTTGATTAGTGAGTTGAAATAAGGTGGAGACATTATATGTTAAAGGTGTTCAAAGGGAGGACAAATATTAGCTGTATGTATACAAATATCCACAGTGATATAGGCAACCTTCATGACATTTAAGTAGTAGCAAACAAGACATACAGATACAGATAAACCGGCCGGTGTCCTGCTGCAGGTAGCATCAGGTGATCAGCTCACCAGTATTGTCTTACCTGCGGCTGACTCATGGCTTCTATTGAGTTCTAAGTTAAGTGTCAGTGATTCTTAGTGACATGTGTCCACATTCAATGGGAACCATGACTCAGTCTCACATCCTGGTAGTGCTAATGAAACAGAGCAGAAAACAACATCTCGATGTCCACTTACTCACATTTTGTGGCGCTTTCAGTCATATTTCACCCAGCATTCATCATTCATTCAGAGAGGCAGGAAATGTTGAGAAGAGAGAGTAGGGGCCTCCGTACATGGGGCACGCGACATAACCGCTATAGGCTATCAGGAACCACCCATTGACGGTATTCTAACGATGATTTATTCAACTCATAGACTGTGAATGTTAATGGAGGAAGCCTGACTGATGTCACAAATCTGTCACTGCAGGGGTCATTGGAGTCCCACTCATGGCAGTGGCCCTGCTGGAAATGATGTCTCCCTTCAGTCAGCCTAACAAAAGTTTATGAGCTGGAGCTGAGGTAGTGATTTAGCCTTTTGAAAAACAACTTCACCACGCCCATCTGTCAATTAGGTCAGCTTCAAGCCTTATTGTGAATACCGCTTAGCGTTCAGAAAATCAAAACAGACGAATTATCCCAAAAAATCCATCCCCCTGCACAGTGGGTGTTGATCGAGGCATCGGCTAATCAGACCTATTTCGTTATTTGAACCAGACTTTTAAACATGTTCATTTCTGCTGTAGAAATTGCCTTTATTGAATGGGGTGTCGATGTGACTTCCAGTGCTTCTGCAGCCAGCCTCAAGCGGACACTCGACGAACTGCAGGATTTTGCACTTCTGCATTGGCTTCATTTCTCATCACTGGAGGTTGCCGCTTGCTGCAACGCCACACTGAAAAGGAAGTCTTGCCTGGAAGTTGTTTATGCTAACTGCTGGCTTCACCAGAATTATGGAGAAATTCACATCCGTTCCCCCCAGATACATAATATTATCTGTCAAACGATGAATGACAATGATATCCAATGCCTTTAGAAAATGGGCATTTAGTGACCAAAGACACAGACATCCAAGGTTGAAATATATGACATTTGAATTTGTCAAAATTATGAATAAATAAAATCTAGGTTGTATTAATAAGTAATATCTGATTTAGTTCCATCACCATCTAGTTAAACTCTATCACAATAAAATACAATCATTTGTCCTTGTCCCATACAACAATACTGAGACAACATAATGTGCGTCTTTTATGTCTGTTGTGATTGAAAGAACTCTTAAGTCTTTGGGAGACAAGAGGCTGATTCGGGATCAGAGTGACAGGTACGGCATCACCATTGGGTGGCGGGGGGACCTACCAACCTACAAACACATTGTGACATCACTCTAAGGAGGTCATGGTAATCAGATTACCCCAGACTAAGTCACCACGTTGGGTCTGATGGAGAGCCGCACACAGCAGTTAAAAAAAAAAACAGAATACAGTCTCACACATCCACACGCCTTAAAACTTTAACTCGGCGAAAAAGATAAAATTAGATAAAAGCATCACAGAGAGCTAAATATAATTTCCCTTTGCTGTGAAAGGTTTGTAAGGCTTCAAACACACGCTGACTCTAACAGCAGTCACGTTTTGCCTTGATGCCTGCTTCTGTGTGAGAGTGAAGATATGTTTACTGAGCGCAGAAGAAGTCGGCTGATGGGAGACAGAGGAGAGGCTCGGGGGCCTGAGCCGCTCTGTAACCGTGCTGATGCCAAGTGGTCGGCGGTTTGAAGAGGACACCTGAGACCAGCGCACCTGGACAATGAGCTGAGGTGTAACCCTAAACTGAGATGAACCGCTGTTTATCCCCCGTGCGCTCCCTATCTCACTGTTTCCCATCAGTATCCTCACTTACTTCATGTATCTCTTCTCTCTCTTTGATCTAACTTGCACCATTTTTATTCTCCCAGTGTTGATTAAAAAAATGAAGTATGCTGGGTTCTAGTATTTGGATACAAAAACACAACAATGCCTTGTATATTTTAATTCAGATTCATATAATCAAACTATGAAGGAAGGCAACTTGTGGGTTGGTCTTGCTCATGTCTAAAGAACCATTGAATCAAGTGCAATGTCAAATTCTGTGACATTTGGACAGAGTATATTTACAGTGTTTTGCATCTTTACATAAATGATCAGAATCTCTTGGTTCCCTGCCTCTGTCCTCTAGCCTTCTTTCCATCGCCAGTCTAACACTAACTTCTCTCAGTAAGAGTGTGAGTAACAGCCTAATCACGTACTTAACTATTGGCACCACACATTTTCAGAAAGATTCGTCAATCAGGGTAAAAACAATGACATTCTTGCATGTCTTGCGTAGCTATTTTCACACAGACAATACTCTAAATTGGGAGACTGACATTTTGCGCAGCAGCTCAAAGCAGCTAGCAGCTGTATGACTCAGTGACACAGAAGCAGAGCCCATGTCACCATGGAAAGGCAGCGTTATGGTGTTGTTGCCAGGGCTCTGCTGTCCAATACACGTCTGATCCTCAGCATCTCTTACAAGTCGCATAAGGGAGGAGGGAGAGCAGAAGGGTTCATGTGGTAAAGAGCGAGACATGATAAAAAAAAAGTTTGAAAAAAAAAAAGAGAATATTAGGAAGAAGAGGGGGATTTAAGATTAGGAAGCATTTTTGGAAGATCAGCACTGACTGTGTTAGAGCTAAAAGGCCTTCAGTCAGCATCCTGCACACTCCACCCATATTTGTGCACTCCCTCCCCCATCACTCATGTCACTTAGGATAAACGCACACAGTCTGACCTGCACATATACAGTATATGAAAAACACACTCAAAAAAATGCACTTTGATGTGCACTGTGTGTCATTTGTTAGATGCATCAACAACTGCAACTGCGTCTTTAAACAGCAAGTAGCACAAAGGACCAAAAATAGCACAGTGAGTTGCAGAGCAGAACTGCTCTCCTTGAGGAGGGGAGGAAAGAGGAGGAAGAGGATGAGGATGAAGAGCAGGAGGAGATGCGGAGAGGGATGACGGGGAAAAGATGGCAGAAAGAGACCAGCTCTCTAGGACTCAGGCCGTCCTGCTGGGTTCAATTTAAGTTTCACATCCAGTACCAGCTCTCAGGAAGACCTATCTATTAATATCCAGGGATTGAACTTAATAATAGCATTTCTGTAATGTCATGAAATGATTCTCTTAACTGTCCACTTTTTTGTGGCAGTGGATTTACCAAAGGTCAATTGGAGAGAGTAATAGATTTGACTGGACAGCAGACAGGTCAATGTTAGAAGTGGGACAATTAATCAATACACCAACATATCACAACAGGCTCTTTTGCAGAGGTTTAACATTTGAGAAATATGATAACACATTTTGGCTTAGAGTTTGACAAACATTTTTTTAGATTTTAACCTAGAAAAAAAGAATGAAGGAAGGGAAACACTTTGCCTGACTCAGTAGGGTACAAACGTCTTTAACTTGCTGACTAACACATTTGACCAAAACGTTTAGACACTTGGCTAGGATATTGTCCAACATGACCACCCATAAAAAAAACCCATTTCACACCAATATCCAATCTTCTTGCTAAGCTAAGCTAATAAACTCCTGGCTATAGCGTCATATTCACAGTTCAGGCAGGCAAGAGGTATCCATCTTGTTGTCTGGTTCTCAGTCAGAGAAACATTATGCATATTCCCCAAAAACTGTTTATAAAGGTATGTTTGAGTCTTTAAGGGAGCAATATGTAACTCTGACAAGTCCAAATTCAAAACATTGGAGAGAGCTGTTTCCCCCCCGCCCCCTCCGACAGACTGTCGATGTGCACACAGGTTGCCATGTGGTGAACAAGCTTCAGTGTTTAGCCAGCTCTGCATCGGTCTTTCTGTGCTCTAACCTCTCTCCTTTTCTTTTACAAAAGTATCTCCAATATTTATCCTAGTTGTTCCACGTTTGTGGTCATGGAGCTTATTAGAAAAATGCAGAGGCTTTTTAGGTCAGGTAGAATCAGTTATATCAACCAGTTGGCTTGCCCGTTTCCATCGCTGCAACACCTGTTGTTTTGGAGTTTGCCTGGCATACCAAGGGGCCAAAAAGGTCGTGTAGGGTTGCCTCGATAACGGCAACCTCTTCAGGTCAAAACAACTACAGACCATTCCGCATGAAACCTAGGAGGAGGACATGGCTGCTGCATTGCTGTCAGAGAAGTCAGTACTTTAACATAGCATGTTTTCTTAGTGTCTGATGATATATATAGTATTGTCATTTTATGATTGAATTCAGTAGATATCTTACAAATTGCTCCTTTAATTTTTTTTTTGGCTTGTATTAGATTGTTAACCTTAAAACCACTGTTGCCATAGGCATTTTTTTGTTTAGATAATATTGGCATATTATTCCCACCTTGTGTCAATATCTCTGTCACAAGTGCACTTCATCTTATATTATTTACAAAATACACCCTCTTAAAGAATTACACTCTGCTGTTATTATAGAAGGGCCACCTTTTTTTAAACTAATGCAGTCATGTGCACCAGTTCTGCCATTAACCATACCGTCATGATGTAAGAAATGTTCGTTTTCGTAATAAAAGAAAAAGAACCAGAACCACTTATTCTGTTCATCTACCACAATTGTTATTTCAGTGTAACACAATATAAGTCAGTAGCAACATAAACTCTCCAAGCTCTAAAATGTCAACTAAGTTGAACTTATAGTTTCAACACAAACCAAAAATCATAACCTTCATAAAGATATGATTTACTGCACATAATTGTTTTGATATAAATTATATTCAGTTGTTTTTAAAACTTCCTGTGGTGCTGCTCTGCTGGTGACATGGGTGCTAAAGCTGCCACTGTTCAATTTCTTTAGTGTTTGTCGTTTATTGTTAATTTAGTGTAAATTTGTCTCTTGTCTTACGTGTCGTCAAGATATTTCAACAATACACAGTAACCTGCTGTTCACCAGGGCTGGACATGGTACGAAGCTGTGGACTCGACTGAGGGCCTTGCTTGGCAATTCACACAGAGAATAAGTCACAATTGTATTTTGTACTTACTATTGCTGGACTTGAGGTCTCTGTGGATGATGGGTACGAAGGCCTGGTTGTGCAGGTAATCCATTCCTGTGGCGATCTGGACCGCCCAGTTCACCAGAACACGTGGAGGAACCTTCTTTCCAGCGAGCGCTCGGTTCAGAGCCCCCCCTCTGGCATACTCCATTACCAAGCAAAGGTTGGGCTCTCGCAGGCAGACCCCCCGCAGAGTGATTATGTTGGGGTGCCTGAGCATCCAGAAGAGCCGGGCTTCCTGTCGAACGCTCTCTGCTGTGACACTTATATCCTCATCTGGGTCTTGCCTGGCGGCCTTAACTGCTACTTCTTCTCTCCGCCATACTCCTTTGTACACTTTCCCAAATCCTCCAGCTCCAATCACTTCAGCCAGGAGCAGTTCTGAGAAGTCTATCTCCAAGGGACAATCACCAACCCTGCCTGCCACCAGCCCTCCTGCAGTCAGCTGCTGGTAGTTGGCGGAGCCCCCTCTTGTAACATAGTTGCTTGGAAAGATACCCACCTTGTCCTGGATCTTCCCCGTCCACCAGCCCTCATCCCCGGACACTTTGGAGTCTTTGGAGAGGACCTCAAGAAGGTCCCCACGCCGCAGGGTTAACTCCTCATCTGCTGTTGCCTCATAGTCGAACACCGCCGTCCAGTAGGGGTTGGGGTTGTTGCCCCTGCAGCGGTGACCAGGATGGGAGTCCGGAGAGTCTGAGGAAGACATAGTGGAGGAGTTCCAGCTGCTTCCATTCTCCTCCTGCATGGCAGGGGCCGGACACATTGGTGGTGGAGGGGTCATATTTAGAGGCATGGAGGAGGTAGAAGAAGAAGGGGGCCCTGGTGGGATTAGACAAGGGGGAGGCGGAGAGCAGCAGCCCCCACAGCTGGTGCAGGACAGGGGGGCCGCTGTGCTGCTCGCTCTGCCGTATGGGTTCATGGCAGCCTGACTGCTGTTTGACTCGGTGGGCCTGCCCTCTGTCAACTCAAGCACAAAATCCATACAGGGCCCATCTACAGAGACGAGGTGTCCTCGACCACCAGTGGGCGGGTGGGTGAGGGGATCAGAGGAGGCTGTGACCACTCCCCACTGTCACCACATCGCCCGTTTGAAAGTGTGCCAAATCCTGTCACCGGTTGCTGCTGTGCTGTTGATACAGAGTGTGTAAGTAACATGTATTCCCAAAGGCAGGTTCACTCGGGGACAATGTTCAGCAGGTCATATAGATCCTTGAGTGAAGCCCCCCCCCCACCCCCCCTCCAAAAACCCAACTGACTGTTTCCACAATTGTGTTTTATAGAAAGCTGCCCCAGATGTTGACGTGTGTCTCAGAAGCCGCAGGTCCAACGATCATTTAGAAAGATGTCTTCAGTGTAAAAAGTTCCTCGTTCCATAAATGTTTACTCTCATTTTTCTCTCAGTTAACAAAAGCTTAACCTACTCACTTCAAAAAGTGACTACGTTGTTGTTACATGTAAGAGCAGATCATCTGAATTTAAAAAAAATAAAAGTAAATCTGGGCTCATGATTTCAGTTTGAATCTTCTAACTCAATAAACACATATCAGCCCATTCAAACCCCCGTGTCCTCACTCCGAGAGCCACAGAGACACTGAAGTGATAATAAAGCCACAACGGATTAATTTGCGATAGAAATATGGACTACTTAAGCTTCGAATTAAAACTGCAGTCCGTGTTTGAAATCCTCTGAGCAGGGGTCCTCGTTTTTTCTCATCCAGTCCAGCGTCGAAGCACCTCCCCCGCCTGCCATCTCCATGAACACGGGCTGATTCCTCCTCTGAAGTGTGTGTGTGTGTGTGTGTATGGAAATATCCGCTGGATATTCGCCCTACATCCCCTCAAGCCAGTCCAGAGTAAATCCTACATGCATGGCCACTCGTGAGCCGGTTCAACGTCCCTGAATACCTCCAAACAAAAAAGCCCTGTCCATTTAAAAAAAAAAAGACAGCTGAGGGAATTAAAGAAAGAGGACGACGCCTGGTCGGCAGGTATTCAATACAGAGCAGGAAAGTGGCACCATGTTCAGCATCCAGCAGCCGAGACTCTCAGCACAACAAACCCGCCCCCGTCTCTGTGCAGCGGCCTGCTTCAGTCGCCTCTGCTGGGCTACATTTGTGATGGTGACGAGCCCTCGGTTACAAAAGAAACTCTTCTTCTCCGGAGACATTAAAGGGATGCCAGCATTTCTCATTATCCTGCAGCACGCGGGGTACAAATATATCCTACTTTAGCAGGGTAGTTTTTCTAAATGTCCACGACTTATTTAAGAGACAGACACCATCACACGGCGGCAACAAGGTGGGAAATAAGAGTCAGCGGAGGTTTGCGTGAAGGCATTGCAACATTACAGTAGCTCTGGTCCAGCCAAATAAAGGCGATGAAGAGATCCACACAGTCTCCATGTTTCCTTTATCAAAAGATCCGTACCCTGTGTTAATAATAATAACAGTAATAAACGTAATAATAAGAATAATAATATGAATAATAATAATTATAATAATAATATAGGCTACGGTTATTTTTTAAGCCCGTACAATTTTGTAGGTTTCCAGTCCCATGCTTTCGTCTCCTTGCTCGAACAGCTTTAAATACGTACTATTATTGCATACTGTAACCTAACCTGGACACTGAAGGCAGCAACATCCACAGACACCGTCGCTTGCTTGGGCGTGTGGTTTCATCCAAGTAAGAAGAGGGACCATCCAGGTCAGTAACCCAATTTGTCGACAAATGCTCCGGGGAGTCCCAGTTCGTGCTGCTCAGCCAGCTGTCCGGGGGTCCGTTGTATTCAAACGGGCTTTATCTCAAGAAAAGGGCAGTGACATTTCGAAACACAGAGGCGAACTGTCAGTCTGCTGGTCTGACTTTGCATCCAAACACACCGGGGGTGCAGTCCGCACACGTACCTGCTATTGCTTCCTCTGTCGCCGATCTACACAACATACGGATGGTCGAAGCACGCAGGCTCTGTGCGCACTCACTCCCATCACGTGAGTGCAGATCGGCGTGCAGAGCGGAGAAGAGGACGCTACAGACTGTTTGGAACCTGGTTGGAACGAAGCTGGAGGATGTGCGGTTGCATTGTGGGTAATGTAGTTTCTGAGGGATCTCCTGCTGACCTACATCATTCTGGCAGCCAATGAAAGTAAATAATTAGCAACATAACCATCAAAAGGAAAAGGATTAGTGTCACCCACGATATAGCTACCATATTGTACTCCAGTTGCATGAAGGTTATCATTCATTTGGTGATCTCTTTATTGCTATTACATAGTAATGTGTATAGCTTTTTCCCTCGTCTGATCGTTCAGGGGACAAAGGTCAGAGCAACAGCCCTGTTACGAGCAGGAATTGAGTATGTTTGACAATTTGTCGGTGTCGGAATCATACAGCCTAAACAAGAACAACAACGACATAAATGGGTTTTTTTTAGACCGATAGATAGATGTTGGCTACTTTATTTATTCCAAACTGGTAAATTCTGTAAAATAATAAATTCAACAGAAGAGATGTCTGGCTTTCAAGACCAGATACAGCACAGTCAGCTAAACAATTTCCCTGGATTTTACACAAAAAGCATTATAAAGTGGTGAATGATATGATGTTTTTAGATTGCATTTGATTTACTGAGACAAAATGACATGACACACACTGATAACTGTGTTAATATAATAACAATAATTGTTATTTCACCTATAAACATAATATGGTGAAAGAATTACAATGTGTTTCAAAATAAAACCCATCAAAAGGTAATTCAGGTAATACAAGGTTTAGGCAACGCTGACCCCTGGTGGGGAAAAAAGTGTAACACATGCATTTGGTGGTTCAATGGCTGTGTTCATTCTCAGAAAGTGACAGTGCTAAGAAACTTACATTCACCTTAGTGCAATGTGAACATAGTTGACTATTTTCATTCTCATCTATACTCACTTAGATACACTGTATTGGACTTTTAACTAACTGGTCATTGTAGAGGTCTCTGCATCTGCACTCCAGCAGCTACTTCTTAAGGTTTCTTCCTTTTGTTTTTCCTCTGCTGTCAACACTCTCCCAGCTAATGGTGGAATAGTTGGGTGGATTTTTTTTTATTTCTTTTTAAGGCTACACATGAATGTTAAGTGTCATGTGATAACTTTTGCCTTCATGATATGAACATGTAAGATTTTTTTTTAAAAAGTGTATTATGTATGTTTATTTACTGCCCAATCAATTGTCACTTTGTATGGTAATTGTTGCCACTGATTTTTTTGTATTAGGAGTCCAAGTGAAGCAAATACAGCACACATGAAATACTGCTTAAATTTACCCATTACTCCTGGAATGGCCCAGTATTCAACATATATTTGTACAATATTGTTTTATATCTACCAACAAAAAAAACGTAGGCCTATAGCTTTCTTTCCACCATTGGTAAAAGGTAAAGATCGCACAATAGCATTTGTGTTGTATTGTAAAATTACACAATTAATTTAACCTGTTTATTTATTTTTTTATTTATTGCACAAAAAAAAAACATAAACATAATAGATCAATGGCAAAAACAGACAGTACATAATGATTAGTTAATTAACAAACTATACATTTTGAAAGAAATGTGCTGGAGGAGCCAAATAAACCCAGATGGGCTTGTCGAGTGGCCCTCCTAAAGAGAAACATGTAACACAGAGAAATACTATTAATGTAGTCCAAGCAAAAACAAGAAAGCTAACAAGAAAGCATACTCAATAAGGTGTAAAAGAAAGCAAAACAAGAGACAAATTAAAGAAGAGGGGAAAAAGGAAAATATGGCAGAGAACGATTATGATGGCGCATGGGTTAATTGGCCAAGCAGGAAATAAATGGTTTGTTTTTTAAATAAGTTGAGGCTGGTGCTGTTTCTAATATGATTGGGTAAATTGTTCCAACAATGAGGTCCTCTGAATCTGATAGAGAATTGAGAAAACGATGTCCTGAAAAATGATTCACTTTTTTTAACCTGATAATCTATAATAGCCTACCTAATTAAAAGGCAAATAATGTATTACTGTAGTAACCACAAGGCGGTGCTATTGACTAATTAGTAGGCAATACATATTGAAATGATGGTCATGCAGCATAATAAACAAACAGAATGCTTTTCTAATGTCATTTGGTTACTGTTTTTCTCAGCTGCAGTTTCCAGTTTCTTTGATATTTAAAGGAAACTCACTTTTACCAGACGGTCATTAAAACGATGTGTACTAGTGTCCACAGTCTCAGTAGGCTGATAGTAGTCTGCCGCCCCCTGTGTGTTACTATCAGTAGGTTGCGCCAACCGGAGCTGCGCATGCGCAGTGATTGTGCGGGCGCAGCTTCGCCGTGGTTTCAGTGAGCATTCTTAACGACGTCTCGCTCAGTGAACAGGCACCCGACCGTCGGTGAAGGAGTGTTTCCAAAAATGACTGGAAAGACATTTTTAAGGGAATAAGAGTAGACTGGAAACACAAGGGAAACGAAAAAGAAAGGTAAGCGTTTTCCGGTGTTTTGTTCGTGGACAGTTTCAGTTGCAGAGTGTGTGGGATTCAAAAAGCGCCGAAAAGTGACGAGTGAAGTAAACGTTGGCGAGAAATGCAAACAGAGCCGAGCCGACCAACTTCAGTCAATGCAGGGAGCAGGCGATTTACTACGGCTCAGCCTTCAGCCTGAGTACTCACTAAAACCGTCCACACCGTCTCAGTGCTTCACTTCGACCTCCGGTCATTCAACAGGGTATATATAATTAGCTTTAAATACGCCGCTACTCTCACAAATGCGTTAACTACCAATATATTCCACAACCTTCCTGATCATTAACGTCTCAATGCGCATGCTCACAGTGCTTGGTAGTCTTCGGATTTGTAGTTTTTCGTACCTGAGCTAATCGCAGTTGTAAGGGGCCAAGAGAAAACGGTAAGACTACAAGTTCCAGACAATGGGAGCTTTGTTTGGGAACAGTGCTAGCCATTTAGTTTAGCCTGTACGAGCTTTGAATTTCGAGTAGTTGTGCTGCAAATCGGAAGTTGCCTTGGCAGAAGATTTGTTTAAGAATGAGGTGCATGGGGATTGTTTTGGTTGTCCGGCAACACACACAGGCATAGTTTGTCCTTTTTTTTCCTTTTCTTTTCTTTTTTCTTTTTTTTAAACATCAGTGTTATAATAGTTGGAAATGAAACTTGTTTTCTGTGATAGTTCATGCAACATGTTTTTTTAAAATATGTTCCGATAATGACATTTGATCGTGCATCTATGTGGTTGGAGGTGCAGACTCTGTACAGCTGTCATAAGACGTTTGCACATTGGATTTGCAAGTGCGTAATGTTTGTAGACATGCCTTCGTTTGCAAGTGTGTGTGTGTGTGTGTGTGTGTGTGTGTGTGTGTGTGTGTGTGTGCGCAGTTGAGCGTGTATACTGAATGGGAAGGTGATGATGCCTCGGTGTGTCGTCTTCCTTTCGTAGAGATCCCCCGTGTTGCTGCTGTATCCCCCAGCCCTCAGGAAATGACACGTCGAGGATCAGGATGATGGATCTGTCGTGCATGAGCTGCAGAGCATGGCAGCGCTGCACATATTCTGGGCTTCATTTACGCTCGTTTCCTTTCATCTGGAACTAATGGAATAATTATTACAGGGAAATCTAGGAATGATGTGTTAATGTGTAGCCCGGGTTATCCTTCTGCTTAACAGTCTGTAGCAGCACAAGTGTTGAGCATGCATGGCAATGGCGAACCTTTGCAGTACAGTGAGGAAATCCTGTGTTTACCTTGATTTGAAATCGGCCGACACAGTTTTGAACTGGGAAGTTACTGCTGAATAATTCAGGTGTGGTTCTCCATATTGTAAATCTAGTTTCTTTGATGAAATGCTGTGCAGCAGACTGCAAAAGTCAGTGACACAATGCACCCTGTTTAAAGTTCCCTGAGAGAAATTTGAGTCTTGAGATATTTAAAAATGCTTCAAATTAATAACAATTTCACATACACAATCACTTTAAATGCTCCCCTTCTGCCTTCTTTCATTACTCTCTACCTGTCTGCCAAAGCAAAACATTCTTTTGATAAATAGTTGACATAAAACGAGTGCAGTACGCTTGTATTTCAGCATGACTTGTTACATGAGTGACTGCAGCAGCATGTCCCTGCCAGCTGTTTATGTTGGATATATTGAAAACAACTGGAGCTTGAGACTTGAAAAAGAAAGCAGTGGATCTTGTTTTGTTGTGCTTACCATAGTCATATAAAATGATGATTTTATGGGGTTATAGTTTTACTATTTACATCTGGGTTTATATGGGCCGCAGAGAGGCATGTGATGTGATGCTGCTATTCGGATAACTAATTTTCACTTGTCAGTCAATGAGCCGACAAAAATGGAGCTATTAAAATAACATTGCATCCATGTATGCTTTATATTCCTTGTATTCTCATTTGAGTGTCTTGTTTCTAAAGTTGCAAGCAACAACAACAAAAAATGCACCGTCTCGTCCTTCATTCATTGTTTTCTGTGTTGTTTTTTGTTTCGGATGTGTGGCAGGAAGGCCAATTTACCAGCCAATGGCATGTTACTCTCCAGGTTCAACGCCTGAGGCTACCTCACTTGATTCAAGTCAATGAAAGACATTTAAAAGAAATCACATTCAACAACGTAGCAGATCCATCAATAATGAACTTTGAGTTTTGGTTGAAAAAGTTTTACTCTTCAAAAAGACATAAAGGAGTACATTTCAAGTTCCAGTTTCTCTCGTTCAACTGGACCTTTTCTGTTTCACATTAGAACTAGACTTTTTCTTAAACTTTAAAAATATGCTTCATACCTCAGATTCTTTCCAGATTTAGTTTAGCAAAAACCACACAATTGTGGAACCGTTTGCCTGCTTCAAAACATCTGTCTAAAAACTTTGATTTGTTTCATCATTGTATCATATCTTTCTGACTCATTTCACATTTTTGGACCTGCTTCTCATAGTTGTAAGGTACCTACAGCAGTCATCCTGTTGTTGGCTCCTCTGGGTATCAGATAACTAGGATTTATGTCTGTGATCTTGAGGACCATCTAAGATTGTGTGCAACTGCTTTCTGTGTTTCATAGCAAACCTCTGCGGGAATAAAGGATCCTGTCTTCAAAGACAGAGGTGAACATGGGCCACCTGAGTTATTTAGCCTGTAACATCACATTGAATCACCATGTTTTATCTTGACAGAAGTGACTCATCTGTTGTGTGATTTTTATTCCCCCCCCCCACCGTTCCATCATTCTGTACAAGGATTTTTTACACATGCACTTATAGTCATCTGTTTGATGAAAAAACACGTGTGTCTGTTTCAATGTTTTTTAAAAGCATGAAAGTTGTTGTTTCCCCCCAACTGTAACACCTTGTCAGCAGTTGAGCTGTTTGTACATTTAGAAAGAAAAGCCTTTTGACAAGTTTTTTATTTTAAGGTTATAGGAATGAACGATTGTGTGCTCTCAGTGTACAAAAGAACACACTCCAACATCTCAAACAACATATATCACAGATATCAAGTATATCCTGACAGGTAACAGAGAGGGAGAAGAATGCTGCTACCTTATGCCATCTGGTCTATGTCAAGGTGCACAATGATGTTTGCGTCTGTCTGCATGCGTGTGCGTTTTGAACATGCAGCATGGTCTTCAATTTGAGATAACAGATTCCAGCAATTGTGTTTTGGCCCGTCCACTTTGTGCCGCTGACATTCATTTCTCATTGAGCTATATTTCTCCCTGTCCTTGTTTATTGCTGCCTCATGCTGTCGCTTATTCTCCTTTTAAATCAACACTGTGACGCGCAGGTTCAACCCATGTCAGCGGTTAATCTGAGAGGGTCACCACGCGTCATCACACCAGGCGTCACAGCCTCCTCCTAGCTAGTATTAAATGCAGAACGTTTATGGACTGTAGGGAAAGGGTTTGCTGTGTCCTCAAAGTTATTTATTGCCCTCCACCACCTTTTGAGATGACCCAACCTTCTTTATCAACCTACAGGGCAAATCAAGAGAGCTCAAATATTCTATCATATTATTAATTGAAATGCAATTCAAGTTTTTAGGTATTAATTAGAACCACAGTTCATTTGAAAACACAAGCAAAACAGAAAAGAAATTAAGTTGAATGTCTTTGATTTGTATTCTAATTCAAATAAATGAAGCAGATCCGAGATATGGCCACATTGCTGCAAAAACTCCTGAAGATTTTGGATAAATAAAATATATTTTGTTTACACTTAAGCCACATTTTATCCACTGAAAAAGAGAGAGAGAAGCATGGAAAACAGAACTGTGTGTGGGCGAGAGCCAGCATGGATGCGGAGAGAAACTGAAACATTTTATTTGAAAATTATGTAACATTGTGGTTCTGTGGTTTAGAGGCGAACCTGCACCACAGTAGTAGATGAGAGATTCTTTGAACTGAGAAAGCTATCGCTGCATATCTGAAAACAGGAGCACAAGAGGTAGCATATTTGTATTCGGATGTACTGTATACATTGAGGATCTGTGGTAGGGGTTGTTTAAATATATCTTAAAATACAGCAGTAATGAAAAAATTGAGGGTGTTTTTTTTACTTTGATTCAAGGGATGAACCTCTGACAACAACCTCATAAAAGGGTCAAATAGGGGTTGAATATGAAATTGGGAGACCTGCGTCATGCACATGTATTAGTCAGAGTGCAGGTGTACATATCAAGATGAAATAGCATTAGACCACCAACAGTAATGCAGCCCCCTCCTCCTGAACCCGCTCTCTTTGATCTATTTGCCTCCCGTGAGGGTCATATCCATAAGTCAGCCCGCATGGCAGTGTCAAGAGGTCAGAGATTTACAGAAAGAAGAGAGCACTCCATGTTTGCTGAAATGAGTCTCTGCTTTACGGCCTACTGTGCGGCTATAAAACACTTGCTAGGTAGGAAGTTGATGTATCGAGGCTGCCTCTTCTTTATCTTCTTCTCACTCCCGCTGAGGTCAAATTCCCTAAGGGTGTTGTTTACCAACCTCCATCTTCATCTCAGGGAAGTGGATGAATCAGAGAATCACAAACCGTGATGCTGCCAGCGTGCAGTTGTCTATCTTCTATGAGGTTTGGATCTATTCAGTTTTAGCTGGTTTCTATATTAAATGTCCAAAGCTACGTCTTTACACTCCTGATTCCTCTCTGTGCTGCTGGGTATGTTTGACCGGGGTAAATATAGCTCTGTTGGTTTGAGCTCGAGGATAAACACAGATGTTGAGGAGGCCTTTCTTGCCACAGGTCGGCCTGCGTTCTCCCTCTGGTCAGCGCTGGTAGCAGAGGCAGAGAGTGAGAGGGAAAGCGGTATCATACAACCACAACACACTTAAACAGGGCTCGATTTAACACTAAGCTTAAGACAGGGTTATAGTAGATATATACATTCCCTGCAAAAGGCTTTAGACATCTTGATGTCTTGAAGTGCTGTACATAAAGAGGGATTTATACAATGGCTGTCCATTTAGCAGGTAAAAGCAGAAGTCACTCTCCAGACTTCCAAATGGATTTCCACTTAACAAAATGTCGGTACTTTGCTTGAATACTTGGATGAGTGTTTATTGAAATGAGAGTTTTCACAGAGAATACTTTAAGAAAACCAGTCCTGACTGTTTGGGTTATTCGCAATCCTCACACTGAAATCAAGGCCATGAAGAATAGGAAATCACTGCCAAAAAGTGGCTGCAGACCCGCTCAGTCCCTGAGCAGCACTAAATGTGCTCATTTCCATAACATTAAGAGCTCTTATCTGTCACCCCCCCCTCCCTTTATAATGTTTCTCTCACTATACAGCTCTTTCAAAAGGGGACTGATGGTGTTAAATGGTGTTTCAGTGCTCTGCTGTAAAGGACTGTTACTGATAGAACAAGAACAAATCATGCATCAGATCTCTTGGGAACTGTCTTTGTTCCAGAGACTTCCAAAGCATTCAGATATTCATTAATATGAATTGTCATGCAGCTGAGAAGGGCAGCAGCCATCGTTCTCTCTGTAATGTCTTCATTTCCTTTATGCTTCCTACACTTTGTTTCTTGTGACATGGGAGTTGAGTTTGTCTGCTGCGTTAAAGCAGAGTGTGTTGTCACACCTGCTTCAAGTTTGTCCTTGACTAAAGCTTTACACACAGGGTGGACAGGTGGTGTGTGTGTTTGTGTGTGTGTGAACAAAGAGCTCTGTTATACACCAACATAGCAGAAACGCTCTGGAAATAGGAAATCCGGTATGAAGAGAAACAGCTGATCCTGTATCCATCTGTTTTTATGGAGTGAAGAGGAGTAATTAACCTTTTGCACCCAAAGCCCACATGAGCTTGACCATTACAAGCCTAACAAGTTAGAAACAACATTGCTGTAGGCTTAGCTGTGGGAAGATTCAAATTATTGTCACTTCCACAAAACTGTCAGTCGGCATACATGGGAGCGAAATGCTGTTCTCCTCAAATCAGGCAGACTAAAAAAACATAACACAAAAGCAAAGAGACAAGATGCATGATAGAGACATGACGCAAGATGGTTAAAAACGGCACACGACAGCAAGAAAAACACAAACCTGTTAAAAACCAGTTATGTGTAAGATTAGAGTACAAGACTAAATAAAATACAAAGAAAGTGCAGTTGTATGAAGTGGAGGAGTGCCTGAAGTAGTAGGTGTTTTTTAAGTAAAAATTGGTGAAATTCCTCAGGTTTAAACTTAAGTCTTTGGGGTTAAGACTTTTTATCAGACAGTGTGAATCATTCAAGACGTCGCCTTGGACTTTGAGGTATTTCATTGTGCATTTTTCACATACTTTCAACATTTAACAGACAAAGAAGCATTTATTTAATCAATCTATCAATCAATCACTACATTTGACCTGCAGTGGCTGTGAAACTGAAACTCCTTTTAAAATTGTGTCTTCTCAAAAGCCAGTGTTTGTTTAGAAACAACGACAGGGCCTTTAGCAGAGGAGATGTTTTGTAAACATACAATGCTCATTCTAAGGTAAACCAAGCCCCTTTTTTTCCAGGTTATATTCTTCCCATTAAGAAGAAGGTTGAATGTCTCTACTTTCACATCATATTTAATTTTTTATTTGTGAATAAAATGACCGGATGTTTGAAATCATTCACCAGGAATGAGGAAGTTTCAAACTCCTTCTTTTTTGGTTAGTAGCCTGAATCACCAGATCAACAAAGATTCAACCCACTACATTCAAACAATGAGTCAATTGCTCATTGTCTAATATGTGTGCATGATCACACTTTTGTGTCTTTCTAGAGCCATTAAAGCATCTTTGTAGCCCTCACAGACACCTCATGTGAAATTCCATCTGTGTTTTATTTGGAGGCGCTCGCAGACCTCTGTGCGCCTTCTGGCTCTCTGTGCTGCCTGTTGGAGGTCAAGCAGTCGCATAGGAAGTGAGTATGCACTGAGGAGGATGCGAGTGTGTGGTGAGGATGAGTGTTGCTATGAATCAGACAAAAGGCATCAGGAGGAGAGAAGTGGGCTCATACTACAGAGATCAGTCACGCAGAGTGACGGCCAGTCAACGGCCCATGAGTAAAATCATTCTTTCAAAAGCTCAGGAAAATGTCTACACGATTTAGATGCAGCTGATATCCTGGACTTGTTCTTGCCCGAGCATCGTTGGGATCATTTAGTATTTACTCATCTTCGTCACTAGAGAAGAACAGCTGCTTCCAACTGCTGTTGGAAAATAAAATAAAACCGTTGGAGATAAGGGCGTAACTCCAAACACCATCAGGAAACATGTAGATAGATTTGCATGTTTCCCCTTTCCTCTGTCACTGAGGATGTTTTTCTTTGAGTGACCGGCTTGTCTTTTGAAAACACCAACAGACAAACACACACTACCTCCTGTGTGTGTGGTTGAGTCTGAATTTTAAAACAAATGTTTTGGAGACATTTTGGTTATTCCTTTGTCTCTGTCCATCTCATTTTTGAATGGAAAACACATCAAAAGTCAGCTTTTCTGTGGTATGTATGGAGGGAGGCATGCATACATCCATGCAGATATTCTCCCGCCCATTTCCTCCCCGCAGCTCAGATCTCTGGCCATGTCTGCTGACTTTGGAGCCATTGTTATAATGCTAATTGAATATAGCATGTGGCCATTCCATGAATGCCTCTTGGCCCAGTTTTGTATCAAAATCAAAAACAGTGATTTTTTTTCCCCCTCCTAGTTTTCAGAATAGATTTAATACCAGGATGGAGGCTATTTTAAAGGCTATTTTCACACAAGCTAATTTGGTCCACTTTTTACAAATTGCATGGAATGCTAATGTGTTTATACCGGGACGGACTGAGGCAGGGAACATTATACGTGAAGTCTCTTTATGAGTGGGGCATTAGGGATTTCGTTGAGACATACAGTATGCAGCTGTTATCTTCGGGGGCCTTTTTGAATAATCTTGCTGAGTACGTAATCCACTGTGTGTGTGTGTGTGTTTTTGAGTTTGTGTCTGTGTGTAGCTATGGCTATGTAAGTAAACCTTTAAACATCTTTTAGTGTTTCCTGTTCAGTGTTTAGTTATTTAAAGATCATAGGCTGTCTTTGGGGGTGTTTGAACAATACAACTTAAGGGATGGGGGTGTGTTGCTTCAAATAAGTTTATAATTGATTACTATTATCAAATTAATCTCAAACCAAGCCTGTGTCTATAGCACACTCTTAACTCTTAACATACTTTGTACATTTATACATGGACGATGTCTATGAAGTGGTGAGAGGGAAACTATAGTGTGGCTCCTGCTGCTCCGTTTGCTTCCAAATAAAGTTTCTGCTCATCCAGCACAACACACACACAGTTATCTGTTTTTTGCTGAGTCTCAGTAAAGATGTTCCCTGGGCTCCTGCATGCATGAGAGAACTTGCATGCCTTCCAGTGCTGTTTATTTAAGTGCTTGATTAAATTTGTAGTATTGTAATTAACTCTGCTGATGACATCCTTTGAAACACTTCATAATGAGAGTCTCTTCGGCTGTTTGGACTCTTCAGTTTGAAGTATTTCTTCTCTGCACACATGGCTGCTGTCGAGTTTCTTTCAGCTCATGCACTACACTGCTGTGACACTTGTTTATGGTCTTTTCATTCAGTCAGAAACGTCAGTCATTAATGTAATTACTTGTTGTAGCTTTGGACCGTGATACAAACTTCTGTCCTTCCTGCAGCGTCTCTGCATGTGTGTGTGGGAGTGAGTGCAGCAGTGACAGCCTTGTTAACTGTCCCACAGGAGTAGCTCAGTGGAGGAGAGAAGGAAGTGACAGAAGTCTGGGTGTTTCTCCACACAACAGTAGAGCCTGTTATCATCGTGGGAGAGGAGGAGACGGATGAGCTGATAACTCAGAGGGGAGAGAAGCGGTTCGACCGGGGAGGAGGGATGGGAGGACAGAAAGAGGGGGAGGCCAAAAGGGAGGCCTGTTGGGAGAAGAAAGCCAGCCCATGTGTAACCTTCTCCTCTTTCCCCTCCTTGTTTTGGCCTCCCTTTTCTTTCTGTCTTTTCCCCACTACCTCTACAGCCGAGCGGAGATTAGATAACTGTCTGGTTCAGTGTGTCAGGTAAGGTTGTCCCTGATGATAATCAAACAACAAAGGGAAAACAAAACATAATAGAAGGGATAATGGATGTGATTCAACCCCCCCCCCCCCCCCCCCCCCCCCCAGAGAGAGGGAGTGAGGGTGGACTGTGTATGAATCTTTGAAAACATGATTGTGTGGTTGTCTCTAGGGACGTTTTATATCCCGAGCAAATCACCTGTGATAGTAATGAGTTGGATTAAGAGATGCAGAAAAAAAAAAGCTTAAATGAGAAGTCAATGGCCAGTTTTTTTGCTTACATGTGTCTGCTGAAGGTCACTGCTATCACCGCACCCCGGTTGACCCACTTTGTGGCCTAAAGGCGCTCAAACACTTGCAACACCTCTCTTTCCCCTTCACCTCTGATATGCACTCAAGCAACCTCTCTCTCTCCTTGCGAACTCTTGTCACTGCTCTCAGCCCAAACACCTCAGCATACACACGGCTGAGTCCATTAAGCACATTTCTACCAAGTAGGATGTAGCTACTACACACACACTCGCATGCGCGGTTGTGGACATGGGCTGTGTTTTTCCAGTGGTTGCCACGTCTATATTTGACAGAAATGTTGACAGCTCGGTTGGGAGCCTCTGGCTGTGAAGTTTTTTTTTCCCAACTCCTTCACAATTTATAAAGCAGAAGGTCAACATTTTTGAGAAATGCACCTTTTTTTTTTTTGCTGTCTTCCTGAGACTTGCATGAGAAGTTTGATGCCATTCTCATGGCAGGCACCTAGCAAAGCAAAGCGTACTGTATCTGGGACAAAATTCTTCAATTAATCAGATAATATGATGTTTAATCATGTTTGATAAATAGAGATTAAATCTTAGGAGTTGAGAGAGGACATTTGCTTTCCTCGTTTAAAAAACGCACATTGCCTTTAAACTCGTCCTTTGTCCTCTCTCCAACTCTACATCCATTTCTATACTTTTTTTTCCTCCTAAACTTTTTTGCCATTAGTCAAATGTTTGCACTCAACACCACAGTTGTCTGTGCCTGGAAAACAACTAGGCCAGTGTTTGCTTTTGTGAGCACATGTGCAGCTCAGTGTGGGTGCACATGCATGGCTGTAGAACCACACCCTGGACTCACGCCACGCTTTTAACCAAACACAGAAAGAAAGAGAGGTGACTTCTGGAGGGATTTAGCTTGTTGTGACAGCGCTCTGTACTAGTTTAGGCCCAGACCGTGATGACTGTGGGTCGCAGGAGGAAAAATGAGCAGAGTGACAGCTGAGCAGGCCTTCGAGCAATCCTTGCTCCAAGTTTGAGGAAGTGATGATGATGATATGCTGCTGCTGCTGCAGTCCCTCTGCTGGAGTTTCATTTGAGGCTGCTTGAAGCAACACACCTTCCACTCGGCTGTTTTTACTGAGCAAATTCCACTTCAGAGATGCTGCTGTCTGTCCACATAACTGGGATATTTCTGAGGGGCTGAGATCTCTATCAGCGCGTAAAACTCCCCCTCATCCTTCTGTGTGATTGATGGTGAGGCCTAAACCAACAGGTGAACATAAATTATCACCAACATTTCAGCTTCATAACCACATACTGGTTAGAAGTAGTGATGGGAAAAGCAGTTCTTTTCAGTGTACTGAATCAGTTCAGTAAAGTGATTCGTTCAAAAGATTCGTTCAAAAGATTCGTTCACCGAATCGTTCAGTACTTCTCCGCAGCTCTGTCTGTGAATCAGAATTTAATAAGCTGAAACACAGCCGAACGTTTAGTTCTGCTCCCGACCGACTCCGTCCTGTTGGTTCAGTCAGTATGTATCACTGACATGAAAGGAGAGGGAGGGAGGGCGGGCTTTGAGCGACTCTTACGGTCTAGAGAGAGAGACACGAGAAGGGAGAGAGGAGAGCGCAACTAAAGTTGAGAAATGAACAACTCTTTTCAGTAAGTGATTCAGTTCAGTTCGTTCACCCAGATGATTCGTTCGTTTTGAACGAATCGTTCATGACGACACATCACTAGTTAGAAGGGAAACATGTTTTAAAATAAGTCGAGGCTCACGTTGGAAGTAGATCCTGTATCTCCATTGCACTTTCCATTATGGTGAGTTCATACAGTGAAGGAAATACACAAACACATGAAAGGAGCCACACCTTTCCCCTTTAATCCTCTTTCAGTGGAGACAAACCCCTCTTTATAATATCTCCTGAATAGACTGTATTCACCTGTGCACACCACCTGCCTCTTATTCTGCAGACATTTGTGTGTAGGTGTGTGTGTGTGTGTGTGTGTGTGTGTGT
Organism: Labrus bergylta; assembly: GCF_963930695.1. Taxonomy (NCBI): domain Eukaryota; kingdom Metazoa; phylum Chordata; class Actinopteri; order Labriformes; family Labridae; genus Labrus; species Labrus bergylta. Next base: position 21,397,932 of record NC_089205.1, read on the forward strand.
GTGTGTGTTGGCGTCTGAAGCAGTTACTTCAAAAAGCAGGCAGATTAAGGATCATTTTTGCAGAGTTCCATCATAAATAAGACCAAAAGAAACAGTCAAATAAGAACAAACGGTTATTGGAAACCTCCTTATGACGGTGACAATGCACTACAATACACAGAACCATAAAACTAAATACATCAACAAAGCATATTCAATTTAAGAAAAGTGATGGATAGAGAAGGATTTTAACTAGAAGTAGTTTGTATTGGATAAATGGTTGTCCACTTTCTTCACATTTCAGGTCATATTCACACTGGACAACTTGCAGTTCTTATTGATGATGATGCGTTAATCTTCTGTTAAATGAGTATAGTAGGGTAGCGACAGAGATGGGTGACAGAGATTTATTTTAATCTGTTAACCAATAATTATCGCTAGTACATGTTTTAGTTCCCTTTCACCAACTCAAGTCAGCTGACCTCACTTGGTCCTGACTCTCAGAAGAAACAAGTCTTCCGACCCTGTTATCACTTTTTTTTTTACAGCCGACACATATGTTTCATGTGTAATGTAATGCTGGCCATGGAGGGGTGAAAGAAAACGTCCTGTTTTCTACTCACTCACTGGTTAAATTAGCCTAGGAACAGTGAATGCAAGGTCCTGATTAGTCAAATAAGGTGTCAATCAAATTGCCAGAGGTCATGATTTAGTGCAGAGGAAATGGCCAAACAGTTGCAGAAGTTTTGAATCAATCTGTGCTGTGGATCTTTATGGATGTAATGTGTTAAGATTATATCTTTTCTGGATTTGGATCACGAGGACCGTTGCCGATGCAGCAGGATAATTTTTGTTGGAATATTATAACTGCAGGAGTCGCCTACAGTAGACTGTCAGACGGAAAGAGTGCCTGAAAATCTACTGTACATTTTTACCTTTCAGATTCACCTCTGGTGTTATTTGCTCTGTTTTAATTCCCTGGTTATTGGCCTTCATTCTTTGTCTCTCCCTCTTTTCTCACAGCGTCAGCGTTAGTACTCTTTGCAGCTCTGCGTTTCAGATTGGTCTCAATAGACCTACTGTACTGTGTTTGCTCTCACTAGTCAAAGTCCCGCAGGCAAACAGTGCCTGGTCTCTCTGGGGCCTGGGACTGTGTTTGAGAGGAGCCAGGCCCGCCAAGATTCAGTACTACTGTTTCACCATAGCCTCATGTTACAACAGGCTAATGGCACTCTGTGAGAAGGAGGAGTGCATGTGTGTGTTTAAGTGCCTGCAAGTGGGCGGTAAGGGATTTTTTTTTTTTTTTTGTAATGTTACACACAGGGTGCAAACAAATCAATCGAAAAAGAGCCACATAGATGTAAAGTTAACTCTCTCATTAAAACAAAAAGTTTAGGAGTGGATCACACATTACGGTAGGTGTGAAAGGAAGAGCAGCAGACCCTTGTAAAACAAGGACACCTCACCCCCAGGGCAAGGAAAGCTCAGCAGTTGTCCTCCCTATATCTGATGCTAGTTTGTGTCCATGTGAAATCCACGTTGGTGCAAGTCTTTATAACTGTAAGCCGACTCCTTCTACCTCAGATCTTCAAGTATTCTGTGGGACTTGAAATGTTTCCCCTCGGCTGGAGTTGGCAGACAGAGCAAGGTGGAAGAGGGGGAGTCTAGAGCGATTATGAGACTTGGGGTGAGCTTTAACCCACTTAGCACACCATCTCAGGGTCTCCTGCCAAAATGGTGAGCTAAGTGCTTTTAATCCCCCTCCCAGGGTGAGCTGATAGTTTGTTGCTTGCGGCTGTTGTTTGTCTTGCTGCTTAAGAATATTATCTGCGACAATTTTTTATTATCTGCACCAGCATGATGTTTTTATTTGTTTCACAAGTGGATGCATATGTGTGCAAAGCAGTCCATTTTGCAGTATGTTGTGAGTGTTGTCAGGCAATTTCCTGGCCATAAACACGCCAGTGAAAAAGCCTTGCTTTGGTTTGAAGTGAGCCCCCCTGTTGGCCCTTGCAGCCCTCACAGCCAGCCAGCCTGGCATGTTTATTTACCCCCCTCTAGACTGGTTTGTGCTGGGCTGGCCTCTGCCCCCAGGGGTCTGACCACAGTCCAGTTTAGAGTCCATCCTCTCCCTGCCTACTTCCAGCATCACATGCCTGCTTCCCCAAAACTATGCTGGGCTCCCTCTCTTATTAAAACAGGCTCATAACGCCACGTTCCTCGCATTCTTTATGTGCAGCATTCTCTCCCCTTTGTTCACATGCATGGGTGGGTTGCACAGAGAAATGTAGACCACCATTAATGCAGCCAAAAGTGTACAAAGCTGTTTGTGTTTTATCTGTTCATTTGTAAACATATAGCGTTCACAACTTAGCAGTTTTCCACACAAAAGTTGAAGAAGTTTCCTCTTTGTGTGCAAGTGGAAGTGCAAAGTGAAGAAGAAGAAGAAGAGGAGGAATAAGTGAAGGCTGATTCAGTAGTGGGGTAGTGCGTTGTTGGAGCAGCAGCAGCAGCCCTGTCACTGTAGGTTTTCGTCTAGACTCCAAACCCCCCTCCTTCTAGCAGAACAGTCATGGCTGAATTGGGGTCAGCCACGCTTCTTCAGTGAGTTCCCAGTTCTTATTTTATCCCTCTTTCCCCAAAACAAACTCTCCTGTCAGTGTCTGTTCTCATAACTGTCATCTGAACTCCTTCTTTAAATCACTGTCTCACTTCTTTCGACCTCTGTTGGTTTTTTCTCCTCGTATCGTCTTCTCTGAGTTACTTCACTACCCGTCTGAAGAGGAGGACATGGTGAGATTTATAATTAACAAAGGATGATTTTAGCACTGAAAGGGAAGAGCTGTCTGAGGGGTTTGTGTGTGGAGCAGAGCACAGGGTGGAGATGGTGAACAAATTGGGCTTTTTACATACAGAATATCAAATAGATGCTAAGGAAGGAAAAGAAGCTCAGCTGATGAGACACAATGATGGATGTTGTGCTGTTTTTGTATGCAAGTTTTGGCAGAGTCTAAGCAGCTTAGACATGGCGGACCTCCACTTTAAAAGCAGCCTGCAGTACAGTGGCATGTAGTCCAACAGTGCATAAATGCGCTGATGAGCTCAGGCAGGCATGAAGACTCATTACCATCTCATAAAAAAAGATCTTTGTCTTCCCAAGACTCCCTTATGTCCGGTGGAGTTAGGGCAACTGCTCTGTGTTTTAGTGCAAAGTAACATGTTGCTACTACTGCTATATCTGTTTATTTTGGCCAGAATTTATTACTTAATGTTTAAATATTAGAAAATGGGGAAATTGTTGACGATATATGAGCAAGCTGATCTTTATTTTCTGGCACATCTCAGACTGTTGTTATGCGGTCTAGGGTAGGTTCATACATCCCTCGTTACCTCTTTGCTTAAGGGAGGAAGTTTCAAACTGAGAATGCAAATTATACACAAATAAATGTCTGCAACTCTAAGTAGGCTGGCATGTTCTAAGGCCTGCCCTGGCCTGGCCTGGCACAGTCTTTTTGGTTAAACAGATGGCTCAGTGCATACAGTGCTGTGAAGGGAGGAACCCTGAAGACAGACTCTGAACCATCTGGGCTCCAAAACACATCAGGAGGATTTATCTCATACAACTGATTTTCTTGACACCCATCATGTGGACAGGAATGAATGATCCAAATGCCACCTTGAGAAAATGATCTGTGCACTTTTAAAGATGATTTCACATTTATATCTGTGTTTGAAGCCTTGCTGCTAGCACACAGCTGGGACTCATGATATGAAACAAAAAACCTGGAAACAAGTGGGGTAGCAAATAGCAATAGAGTCTAAAGGCCACAAAAACCATCTCAGAATCTCTCATGGCTCAAATGACCAGTTATTTGTTTATCCTGTACAAAATCAAATGTGTTACATCTTTGTGCCAGAGTTTAACAGGCAACGTAATGATGAAATAAGACTCCAGCAAGTCACGCAATAGTCCTGCACATAAACCCTTATAAAGCCTTTAATTGTCCTTATTAAGCTAAACTGTCTTCTGCTTTCACTTCACATTGTATCGACAACTGTAAGACTGATACGGCTTTACTCGTAGCCCAAGTCAGTCATAATCAAACAGTGCTTCAACCTTTCCACCTTGAGAGGAGCTTAAAAACCCCACAATCATAGAAGAGCATAACACTAACCCAAAGATTTAGTGTCAGTCAATCCATTCCCCCTGAATAAAAAGGGCTTATATTATGTGACATTGCAGGGAACATCTTCAGCACAGACTATAAATTACCTTTTACACAGGGATTCCACGACAGTGATGTTAGAATCAGAATTGGCTTTATTGGCCAGGTATGCTTACATATACAAGGAATGTGGCTATAATACAGTACCTTCATGTTGCTTCAGCAGTGTAGGATTTTACAGAGTAACCCCTTTTACGTTGACTGTTCAAGACAGGACAGCACACCAGTTACACCTTGCGGTTATTGTTGATGTGCGAAGTCAGCACTTGTGCTTCCACAGTGCAATAACGCAATGTTAAATCACACAGCAGGGCACCAATATACCAATATAATGCAGTTGCCGGGTTAAATGTGAAGGCTAAAAGATATGTTGATGGCAGGTTTTTTTTTTTACAGCACTGTGGCAATAGCCTGGTGTAAATAGCTTTTTTTTACAGCTTCACAAGAGCAATAGGCAAGAAATTAAATCAATGCACTGACGTCACACTCACAGCGCCTTAGAGTCCTGATAGCTTCCCCACACACACAGACGTTTTTTCAGCTCTTTGCTGCTGGTTTATTGGCGGACCTATTTTTTCTGCACCTTTCTGTCTGCATACCTGTTATACAGCACAACAATGACAGAATAATATAGCAGAATTACAGAGTATGGACACGCTGTGTAAAAGGGGATTCAGATTGACTGGGAATGCAATCTTATCCTGTATGAGTCAATCTAATCCTGTATGAGTCAATTTAAAAAAATGTTTAGCTGTATGCAGTTTATCACAAAGTACAGGCTTGTTTGAACTAGTCACTGTTTGAACTACTGCTTGACCTTTTCATATGTGATGACAATAAGCCTTTTTTCTTTGAAATGTGGATCTGAGAGTTTCATCTGAAAAACAAAACATGTCTCTGACTTTCTTAAATCAATCTGACATTGAGTAACACGCTGAAGTGGGTGGCGTGGCTTTGAACATGTACTGCAGCATTTTGAGCTTAAATCCAAGGTGATGTGGTGCAGCACAGAGGCAGGGCCCGAGCCTGCCCTCAGTCAATATTTGCCTCATTGAGTGATTTGCGACTGGCTGGATAACAAACTGAAATGTTCTGTCAAATGTCTTTAACAGAGGTGCAGAGTATTTTTCAGACCATTTTTCAGCTACAGTGTTTAAACCTCCTTCAGCTGCCACAGAGTATGTGTGACACCTGTTCCCCATGTTCTCCAGGTCTGTGTTTATAAAAAGCACCAGAGCAAAACCACAGCACTAAGTGGATGGTGGGTGGCTGCAGCGGTAGCTTCATTAGACTCAAAAATGCACAGCATTTGTGAGTGTGTGTGTGTGTGTGTGTGTGTGTGTGCTTCTTGGACTTTACGTTTGCATTGAGCTGCTGTTGTGACACCTTCAGCAAACAGCTCGGACACAGGCCACCCAGCGAGAACTGGACGCTGTGCTGTTTGTCACCCACTCTCTCTCCCTCTGCTCTGTCCATCTGGCAGGCAAAGAGAAAAAAATGAGCAGCAACACACAGGTGGGAAGAGCTGCCAGTATGACACAGAAGAACTGTGAGAAAATAAACAGCCAAAGATGAGGGTGATGCCAAGCCAAACGGAGCAGTGAATGGACATACAGAGATAGTTATGAGCTGAAAGTGTGTGTGTGTGTGTGTGTGTGTGTGTGTGTGTGTGTGTGTGTGTGGGATTCAGCAACACATGTGGCGCTTAAAGAGGCCGGCTCTTCTCATTAACCAGACCTTCCACAGAGGCTTTGAAGTAAGTCGCACACCACAGTAGCTTATGATTTCCTTACTAGAGTTACAGTGTGGGGGTGTATAGGAAGTTGTAGTCTTGTTGGATCTTTGTTCAGAATAGTCTTTTAGCGGATTTTCCCCCCAGTATTTTTTACTTCCAATATGCCATTTTAATATATCAGGAGGATTTATCAGCTCTCTGCCTGGGAAAAGATCAGCTGACATTTAGAAAAGCAATTCTCTCCCACAGTTTCTGTTTGGATTCAGTCAGGAGGTTATTGGCCAGCGTGCTGTCGGTACGACTGCCAAAGAAACAAATTGTTACTCCTTGTTCGTGGAGGTGTGCAGTGAGTCATTGCACAGTGAAACTCGATTGCCTGCTTTGCTCACAGTCATCCTCGCTGCTGCGATGAAGTTGTATTTCCTGTTTTGCGAGGTGTTCCAGCAACCAGCGGCTTTGTTTGGGGGTTATGGTTTGGGCTGTTTGAACGTGTTTACGTGACACCGTTCCACAAGAGTGACAGACATGGAGACACAGACAAAATAGCTTGATTTTCTTTCTTTGAATCACTTGTGTACAACGTTTATGAGGTCGGATGAGTAACCAGTCACTCATTTTTTTACGTGCCACTTTCTTTTAAGCTTTCTTTTAATGCTACTCTCAAGTGACACTGAGCTAAGCCATTCCAGCACATAGCTAATCATTGCTAACACTGACATGAGGAAGAGGCAGATCCCTGTGTTCAGTGAGCATTTAGGGCCACTTCTGCTCATAAAGTCACAGTGGAACAACCAGAAGACCGGGATTCAATTTCAATGTTTTCTGTCAAAAATCACTGTAGCTTAACTTTTATTTACCCGCCACTGAGGACAGTAAATTGAGCAAATTCAACCGCCACTGCAGAAAACACTCATATTTGACGGCTGACAGTTGCTAAATTCCATCCTTGATACACACTCAGACTTGCAAGCACACACAACACTGTTCTCCGCTGCTGGCTCCTCCGTTTCTGATATCTTGATATCTTTGGATGGTAGAGGCGTTTCATTGTTTTTAATTGATGTTTTTGTACAGAAAAGGGCTTCAGGGAGTTATTAAACTTCACATTAGAAACTCATGAATTGTCATGTTCTATCTCCCACGTTAACACGACTTCCAATAGAAAATCTGCTGCATTAAAAAAAAAACTTTGGTAGGTTTTGTTGACACAAGTCCCGCTAGCCTTTCAAAAACGGTAATAAAAAGTTAGCAAAGAAAATAACTGAAAGGTTAACTTTGTTACAACAGAAAGTTATCTAATTGTTCTTTACAGTTTTCTGTATAGCATGAATTGTGTTTTTTTTTACATCAGTTGTGCTGAGCAGACACTCAGCAGTTGATACAGTCAGATGTTCCAAGAAGTGACTGTTAAAATACAGAGGATCATATTTTTGGGGTTCCCCTCTCCTTCTATTTTCCATGTTCAGTCTGCTGAAATCTCATCCCAGACATCTCTCACCAACCTGACCACAGAGTCGGAGAGAGGAGCTACAGGAAAAGGAGTTTCTCAGACTTAGCTTTTTTTTTTTTTTTTTGGAGAAATGTTTCAAATCTTAAGGAAACCAGAGTTAAGCAGTTCTATTCAGTTGATTCCTTTTGAGCAGGACACTGAGAGGCCGTACACACAGCCTTTGCTCTCTCATAATTTGAGACTCTGGGTCTGCTGCAGCAATAAATATATATAAATATATAAATATAAGAGGTTTGAAACTTAAGTACACAGACTTTAGCAGGAGGTACCAGTAGTTGGCTTTACTCAAGAGGAGAGAGAGGAAAAGGGAGGAACAGGGGAGTGGTAGCTGTGTTTTTAATTTCCTCTAGCAGCTCTTAGCCTGCTTCTGCTGCCTACTTCTAGAGTCCCTGTGGTGGACTGCAGGGGTCTGGGTCAGGATCACCTCAGGACAGGGTCATGTGTTGTGGTTTGGTGGGATTACCGTCCATCTGAATGTAGCGAAAAAGACATATTTGGTTAGGTTAAGACAGGGCTACAGAGAGACATGTGAATTATATAATTCTTTGAGGAAAAGTAAGACTTACTCTTTCCTCTTTTGAAAAGTCAGACTGTCTGTCCCTTAACGATTCTTTAACCATCATGTCAGATGTTTTTATGGTCATCATTTCCACCACCAATGTAATAATACAACTTTATTTGAAGAGTTCTGTCGTTCAATTCAACTAGTTTTCTTTCTTTTTTGCAAACATTTGAACTTTAAACTTTTTTTTAGCATAGTCATTGAACATTTACATGATGGTACATGCTGTGATGATAAAAAGGCCACACACTGTTTTAAAGGACAGGTTCAGACAGCTGAAGTCTCATATTAGCTTTGGATGAACACATGAAGGCATAACTGAGCAAACAGAGGATTTTGATCCTCATATTTTATCAGTACCGTTGCTCTAAAAGATTCATGGCCAGTACAAACAGGAGGAGTAATTACAGCCAGTGATAACTCTGTCAACAACAAGCATATGATTTGTGAGTATTTAGAGAGACTAGAATACGTCTAAACCTGTCTTTTATTGGCATCTGGTTTTAAAGCAATGGGAAAGTCAAGGTCTAGGATTGAATTATACATGTACTGATGGCTCTGTATGAGCTAAACAAGAACATCAGCAACAAATCTGATTATTTTTATGTTGTGATTTTAAATGCCTGAAAGCATTCCTGCGGGGTTGGTGTCACAAAGTGATAAACAGTATGCTGCTGGATCAGTCTTTTCTATTTTCCACAGCAAAGATTCATGGTGATTTATACAATAGACTGTTTGAGTAAAGCATACAGATTTTTGTTAGAAACACATGAACATGACATAATATACTAAGAGATAAGAGGTACAGCTTTGACCAAAGGGAGTGCCAAAATTGACACAAACCAAAAAAAAAAAAGAAAATCACATGAGCTTCAAAGAATGAATGCCCACTAAAGAATGATCTTTAGTCCAACTAGGCAAACTGATTTGAAATGTTTATAATGTCAAACATGTTTGTATTCTGGAGCAATGTGCATTTAAAAAGTGATTCGAAGCCACAACCCGGCAATCCCTGTTGTTCACCACGTTTACTCCAGGCCTTTCTCATGCTATTTCCTCAGAGGATGTTTGGCAATCCAGCATCAACTCATTACAGGAGTGGAGAGGACAAAATATGTAGTAATATGTTTTGGGGTCTTGCTTACTCAGGAAAACTGTAGACTTTCAGGCTGGTTTTACTTAGCTGCACTGGAGCACTGTTGTCTTCCTGTGTGAAATAGTGACATTCATGCCTGTGTATATATCCCTCTTTACTATTTCATTGCCGAGATTGAGGTTAAACTTTGAGCCACACTTTGTACCCGAGAGCATGTGAAATGGATATAAAGCCTTTTACTGTGAGATTATTCCAGACCAGTATACGCTTTCCTGTCTTTTGTAGGCTCCAACAGTCAGTGTCAGGTTTTTCTAACTAGAATCAAATTAAAATAAGCCTTTCTCATTTCACGGAGGAGGAACCGCACAGAATAATCTCCAAATTCACCAGCGGTTAAACCCTTTCACTTGTTCTGAGATTAAATTGACCTTTACAGTATTACTCCAACAATATGCCAAGCCTTTCCCACACTCTATCTGGACCTAACCACTGACTTTGCTGAAAATCCAGTTACAGTGCGTACTGTATAGAAATCCCCAAAGCAGTCCATCATTTCACAGGCATCAGAGAAACCGGCAGGGACTATTATCTCTATCTCTGACCGCTATCTCTCAGCCCTGCCACGCTCTATCTCCACCAGCTGAGCGTATCTAGGTCATATAACTTCATAAATGCTGGGCGGAGGCCACTGCAGACATACTTTTCAAAGCCCTAAAATCAAACAAAAGGCATTTAACAGTCCATTATGAATTATAATATCTTGATTTCCAAGTGGAGGGACATTTTTTAAGCCAATAACAAACTCTGATCCCAGGTCTGTGTGAGCCATTCAGTTCTGTAGAGACTGTGCCTGGGGGGGGAAATGATCTGCAACAGTCAGGTTTATCCCTGAGAGCTCATTTATTCCCTCATACAATAAGGTCCTAACTGCCTCTTCTTTCAATGCAACCATTCAAGGGGGGAATCAAACAGTGACGCAGAAAGAGAGAGAGAGAGAGACGGAGAGTTTGGCTGGATTTGTGTCACAGGCCCTCTTTGTTTGACTACACTGTAACCCCAACAAACTACACACTCAGGCACTCACACACACACACACACACACACACACACACACACACACACACACACACACACACACACACACACACACACACACACACACACACACACACACACACACACACACACACACACACACACACACCCCTTGACCTCGTGCTTTTTTTACCATTGTCAATGCATCATGCAGAGTAGGTTGCAGAAAAGAGGGCAGCAGTGTCACTTCTTGTTAATCAGCCTTGTTAAAACATTACTGATGGAGATGTCATGATTAAAAAATGAATGTTAGCTCCTAGCACTGCGCTGTGGTCTCTTTCATATTTCGTCCCCGAAAAGGACTGCGAGAATAAATGCTTTACCTATATGCCAAGAGACCGTGAGAATTCATGTTAAGAGTTTAACATATTTGTTGTTCCTGTGTCTCATCTATTGCCTTTTTGGCTACGATTAAACAGCTTGTGGAACAGTCTTTTAACATTTAAAAAAGGTAATCACACTAAGTGGCTCAAGAAAGTGTTGTCAGCCTGAAGGGAGCGCTGTCAATTAGCTTCAATATTAGTTAGAGGTCTGGGAATCCCAGGGCAACTCATGATATGATACGATACAATACGCAATACATGGTCCACAAAACGATCATATCACAATACAGTGATACAAGCTTTATAACGAGACAATCATCTATTGAAACATCAAAATATCTGATTAACTGAGGAATTGAAAAATTCAAGTGCAGGATTTATGTATTTTTTCACTGCTAGTTGGTGTCTCTTCCACCTCTTCTCATACATTATCCTATAAACTTTTTTCACCACTGTCTGACTTTATCCCGCTGTCAGCTTCTTCTTTGGCCAACTAACTTCACTTCACGTTTCCGGCATTCCTGTCATAAGCTCCTCCTATGAGGAGTCATGAAGAAGTGACACAGTGAATCAGATTGGCAGGGAAATCTGTTTAGAGCCTTTTTTTAAAAAAAAAAAGTTTGGCACCAGGTATTCAATAATTGTATCACACGAGTCAGGACAACGATATAATTATTGCTGTATCGATACTTTGTCCCCATCCAGAGTAAAGCCGTTAAAGTTTACAAATGTATTTTTTATTAATTTTGGGAGAGTTGCCACTAAAAGGTGGTTCAGGAGAAAGGGTGTACAAATGTTCATTGCCTCTTCAGGACCTGTAGTTTTTCTCAATAATTTAATCCATCTCAGGTCTGAAGTCAGCACGCATACTCAATTCTGAAGATACAGCTTCATCACTTATCTCTGTTATGTCTGTCTAAGCCAGTTGACTGCAGTGTGATGGTCTTTTTCTTCTTGAGCATGTCTTGAATATGTCCAGATCCTAGTCTTAGCTTGAAATCCCATTTTTGGCTCATTTCTGTGCTTGCACTGATTAAATAATCTGTTTTTAGTGAGGTGAAATGAGGAATGCGCTTTAAGAATTTTCTGATTGAGGCTTACCCCGAGCTTGAACCCCCCTGATCCAGTCACTGGAACTGGTGAGATGGACTCCTAAGTCTGTAGCTTGGCCGCCTGCATGGTGGTGCTGAATGAGAACTCACATCTAAACATCAGTAGACTGCATCGGCACAGTCTATATATCTTGAGTTGAGAGCTTCGGCAGGGTAGTGAGAGGGAGGCGTGTACTTCAAGGATCTGAGAGCGGGCTGTTAACCCTGACATCTGACCCTCCTTTAAAGGTGGAAACGTGCTTGAAGGGCCATTAATACATCCGATAATAATCATGACTTCCATCTTAAACGTTATATTTACTGTACAGCTCTAACCGTAGCTCCCAGTGAATATTTCAGATGAGCAGAGCAGCTTTTCTCTGCCAGATAGAGTGTCTATAAAAGTAAAGCTTCCGGAGAAAAGCCCTGACTCCCTCCCAGCTGTTTGACACATCTTCTCTTGTCCCTGCTGGAGGCCTTCACTTCTTGAAGCCTCATCATCATTTAGCCTCATTAGTCTGTCACTGCTCTGATTCGGTTACAGGAAGAACCTTGAAATACCCACACTCAAACACATTTTTATTTCGACACTCCCCTGCTTCTGCTTCCTCCATGGAAGGCATTATTATTTAAAAAAAAATAACCTGAGTGTACATGCATAAGATCTTGTGCAAAATTGCACTTTTTACAGTGGCTGTTCTGTCAATAAAGACTCAAAGCCAGCATTTTCTTAGCTTAGCATGGTTTAGCATAAAGACTGCAAGCAGGGAGAAACTGCTAAGCTGACTGTTTCCAAAAATAAATCTCCACGTCTTTGATATTTTGTTCCACTAATCTCACAGAAATAACAATACTGTAAACCTCTAGTAGGAAAGGATGCACAGTGCTACAAACATGTCGGCATGTCCACTGTGTAAACCTCTCGATCTTGGCCCTATAAGAAGACGAGGATTTCATACTTTCAGGCAATAATGCAGAAAGTCTGCTGCTCTAACCAATCTTTTATTTCTGATGGTCTTATTTAAGTTGAGAATAATGATTGAAGCCCAGTGATTATAAATCCCCCAATTTCAGAAAATAGTCAATCGTTTTTTATTGCAATTGACCTCAGGGTCTCATCATCCTCTTGCACCTAAAGCTTTATTTATGGTCAAAATATTTGAATCTCTGTCGTCCTCGTCCAGTTCTTGAACTTACTATGAGAGTCTTTAAAGCTGAAGAACAAATAGTGAATCTGCAGTTTTTTCTGCACCACACAGTAGTCTGACTGCCCCTCCTCTGTCAAGCTGTACAGAACATGAACAGGAAACACCAGCAGCTAATCACTGTAATGCCTGACAGATTGAAAGGGACAGATGTATTTAGACTTCTCTCATAATCTTCATTCTGAGCAGTCAGCTTCTCGACAGGTGAGCAAACTCAAATCCAACATTTCCCATTCATAAAGATATAGTGTCACTGAGACAGTGCTCTGGCAGGTGTGTATGCCCAGCTGCATCATGACAAAACACTGTCATCATTTGCATAGTTTTGTTTGAGAAATCATAGCAGTGATGTCTGTGATCAGTTGGCTACTGAGAGCCAGGTTGAGCCAGGACAGACATGGCATTGATTTGTTTGATTTTTTGTTTTACTCTTTTCAAAATATGTATAAAAAAAAATAATAATAATGACAATACAAACAACAGCAATTGTAAAATGCAAGTAATTTTAGCTCAAGAAAATGTTTACCACATATTCCTGAGAACATGTTAGGTGATGAAAATTCAAGCATTTAATATCCTTTTATTTTTCAATTATTAGCTGTATATTATACGTTATTTAACTTTCATGTATGTCACCATCTAATATATTGTTCCAGATAGCAGAAAAAAGGTGATACAACCACCCGAACAGTAGGGAAGGTCACAGGGGATTTTTCAAGATATTAAAAAAAAAAAACTTTTAGCCGAATTAAATAAACAAATAAAAACTCAAGAGGAACTAAAAACAGTATTTTCTGTTTTTTTTGAATGGCTTCATTATTTTGCGACTAAAGAGAGTGAACAAATCACCTATTTTATAACAGAATGGTAAAGCACACAAATGAAAATCTCAGGATCACGTCCTGTTAATGTAGATGATAAGAGCTAATTAATTATTTAATGTTGAACTCAAGCCATACAATAATAAGGTAAGTTCTGTAGTAAACATGCAGCCCTACTTCTGTCTTCATGTAAATGTTTGTGCGTGAGAGTTTTCCTCAATGATCCCTATGCACGCCCCTCTGGTTAATCCATGTGGAGCAGCAGCAGCAGCAGCGCGCTGCTCTCCCCTGAGACGTCTCTGTGGGAGCTGCAACAGCTGTGACGGCGTAAGTCACCCCGAGGACCTGCCCTTACTGCTGCTGCATGCACGCTCACACACAAACACACCCTGTTTCACCACACTCACCCATGGGGACAGAGACTGAGGCCAAGAGCAGGAGCTGAGGTCTCGTGGCTTCCTGTTGTCTTTGTTTAATTTATTTCTGCATTGTGAGCTGTACGCCATCTATCTTATCATCTGTAGTGTTTGTAGTTTGCTTTTAAAGCTGTTCTTGGGTGATGATAGAGATAACAAAGTTATACTTAAAATATCTGAACAGTATCTTGTTATGAGTTTCAACATAAAACACTATGGTATGAAAACAAGGGTGTAAGTGTTGAGTTTCCACACAGTGTTGTTATGAATTTGCCCTCTGGCCTGAGTTTTGATCAAAGAATCAGTGAAGCTGGTGTGATAATTTCAACAAAAAGATGTGGACTTGTCTTGTGTCTGACCGGCACGTCACTGCTCAGGAATGCGTCTGGCAGCTTTAGTCAGATAAAATGCGGGCCTGGCGGTTTGTAGCGAGCTGACAGAAATCTAGATGGTTATCTTGGCTACCTGACGCCAGGTGATATACCTTGATGAGCCAGGAGAAAGACTGAGTGTTGAAAGAAATATCTGTGGGGTCAGATTCCCCCTTTACTACCTGAAGCCATGCAGACCTGGACAATCTAAATAGTGTTTCATTCATTATGTATCTGTCAGAAAGCTAGATATCTAGAGTTAGAGTTTAGAGCCTTTTGTTGGCTACTTGTAAAGTCGTTATAAAGGACAGGCTTTGTGGTTGCTTAACACATAAACTTCCAGTCACACAATAAAGTTTTCCTCCTCTGCTAATCCTCTTGACTTACCTTGTCACCTGGGTCAAGCCTCGCAGATGTAATTGAAAAGTCTGTCCGTGCAGCTGGCTCTAAAGCTTGGCATATGGCCGGTTAATTCAACACAAATAGTGAGATAAGACAACCACGTATAGAAAACAGGAGGAATTTGCTACACCAGATTATGCTATGGAAACAAAAACAAGTAACAGATGCTGAAAGTCTGCTGATGAGGGCACGTTTGCAGCCCTGAGCGTTCTCATGTGTTTAAAGAGTTTAGAGGCCATTCTAACATGCTTTGATGCTCGGTCGTGGGTTCAGAGAGAGGAAGAGCAGCCGAGCGAGGGGGACATGGACTGCATGATTTAACCACATGAGTGAGAAGGAGCAGATCTGAGGACAGCTGGGTGAAAGTTTTTAAAGACCGATAATTAATTTGAAATAATGAAAAAAATGGCAAAGAAGTGCAGTAAAGCTCATACTGTGCGACTGTCGTGTGCATGTGTGTGAGCTTTGCTGCATTGTGCTGCAGTGACATCACAGGCATGCTGCTCAGTGACCAGCTGATGATGGTGTTATGGTGATTACTGAGTGGGTTTCAGTCTTATTATTTATCACTCTGCTCTCAGGTTGTGTGTCCTAATTGCCTGCGGTCTAAATGGAGTGTCTTTTTTTTTTTTTTTTTGCCAGTGCACCTTCTCGTTCCTATGGCAACCAGCTCCAGCTTAGCCATCAAACAGCTACAGCAGCATTTCCAAGTGGTTTGGTGAAAGGAGCTCTGTGTGTAGCATATGACTTCATAACTGTATTTTCCCTTTACGTTGCCCAGAGTTTAAAGCACACAGTCAACCAGAGAGATTTATTCCCTACTTTATAAAACTGAGTCATATGAGTTGTATAAATGTGTTTTTTTTTGTGTGCAATCAGTTTCTTAGCAAGTAATGATTTAAAAAAAATAATCCTTGATAAATAATGGTGGAAAAACACCTACGCACAGTTTAGGGTTGTTGTCAAAAATGCTCTGTGAGCAGATAATTACAGCCTGAAGCAGATCTGGATAAAAGGTTCGTAATTTGGTGTTTGATGACTTGCTGCAAGAAAAGAATAATAAATCACTGCATGACACTCATCAGATTTGCAAATGGTGTACCCCTACTTTGCTGATTTATAGGGGAAACATTGGGATATGATCTATCTTACATCAGAATAAAGCCTCGCTTATTGATGAGCTTTGATCGATCAGCACATCTGGAGGCGTGCACGAGGATTCTTTAAAACAGCATGGATTCATCCTTTTTTACAATTGATTTCCCGCATGCAACACTCCCTCTACATCCTGCCTACATCCCAGCTACATCTTAGGAGCCGCATGTCATTCACTTTAGTGACTTGTAGGAGCCCAGTGCTTCATTTGAATTCCAATGGGACGAGGTGGCAAGAATCAAAGGGGGAGAAGAGATGGGCGTGCAGAAACACGAGACGAGAAAGGGATAAAAGTGTGGCTGTTCCCACCTCCTAGTGTTGGAGTGTGAATGGGGCTGCCCACCCCTCCCTGCAGGGGTTGCCCTCCCTCCCGTGTAGTTTGTTTACTACAGACCACAGCAGACTATTTAAAGGATATGCATATTATATATTACATGCCATCAAATGACCGCTTGTTTATGAATAACTTTTTGCTAATTTATAAATTAAAGAAGTCAGTATGAGACAGTTACAAAGGAAGAAGAAAGCATATCAGGGTTTTTTTTTTTTTAAAAGCAGTTAGCCTGTAGTTTCTCTGCCAATTAAGAAAGCTTGAATAAAATAATGTCTGAGGATTAAATGATAAGTAAAGCTCTTAAAGGAAGTTCTTCCTTTCCACTGTAACTTTGCTAAACGTTGCTCAGGGCTCATGATGGATTAATGTTGGGTCTTTGTATAATAAAACAAAGAGTAGGGTCTTTTACCTGCTCTTGAGTGTCTTGAGATGACATTGGGCATGAATTGGCACCATACTAATAAAGATGAATTGATTAATAGAGCCTTAAAAAGGGCTGCAAATGAGATGAGGATTATAGCCTCCATACATGGGGTACCTGACATAATAGCTAGGCTATCAGCGCCCCCAATTTTAAAAATCAGCAAATCCTCAAATCTGAGAATAATTAAACAATAAATGTTTGCCATGTTGCTTGAAAGTGTTACTTTACTATTTGGTGGTATCCACAACAAGCAACTACTGTTAACACATGACCAGCTGTATTTTAAAAGGTTTTATTGTACCTTCTTTTTTTCTTTTTTTCAATTGGGCTCTGCTCGGTAGAAGTACACACTGAGAAGCAAGCAGTAAAAAAATTGTATACATTTTCGTTAATATCAGCAGTAAACTGGTTTAATTGGAGCTGAATCTATTCTAACTCTGCTGCACGGAGGTAGTTGTTGCCTTTCAGCCTTTTTGATAAGAGCACTGTCAACTCACTGTTTGTATAAAACTTCAGCGGGCTGAACTCTGGAGGAGTCCTGACTCAGCGACTGCTCTGAAATATTCATGCATCAGAGATGTGACAGTAATCCTGTTGTAATCATGATGATGGTTAAAGGTCTATAAACTCTTTTTACCCCATTAGGGCTGGTTATCTTTGATTTGCACGTCTCCTCTAGCAGACGATTTTATTTTTTGATAAAGATATTTACGCAGAACTTGTGCTGTCCATGCACACGCGCAGACAGGGAGTGAGCCGGCTGTGTTTTAGCTGTGTAACAGATATACTGTCAGCAGTAAATTAAGTTGTGGAGTCATTCTCTGTGGCTCTGACTCCTGCCAGAGTCTCTACAGCCGGGGACATGCAGACGTCTGCTCTGCTTCCAGCTCTGAGCGCTGCACTTCACCTGAAGGTTCTGCGATGTTCAGATGTGCTGTTTTTGTTGACAGAGGCCTAATCTGTTAATTAAGTTGATCTCCAGTCCAGTGTTGCTGGAGCTTTTTGACCTCTTCTAGCCTTTCACACATGCACCTTGGTAGTTGGTGAAGTTGTGCTGTAAAATCCCACCCTGCTTCTTCAGTGCCTTGCTTACAGAGACCACAGAGGTCATTTGTCTTCATCCTGGTGCTCAAAGTTGCTCGGTGGTGTCTGAGAACCTTTATTGGAATATCAGACAATCACCAGAGCCAGTGGACCGTTTCCAAGTTTGTCATACTGCAACAGATGCACCGTCTTTCACATCCAGGTTTTGCTGACATAAGAACATGTTTCAAAGAACTTAACAAGATTTAGTTTAAAGCTGCAGGTGCAAAGCCAAAATATCATCTTTCTGATCCTCATACCAAACATTTTAAGCAGAGCCTGTGTTGTAGAGGTGATGATTCATTCCTGTGGCACTTTGTGAGCCTGTATTTGTGTGGTATGTGTGCATGTGGTTTACCAGCTATGGTATGTCAGTATGATTCCCTTCTCTCCTGTTGTTGCGCTCTTGACATCTTTTCCAGCTTTTTTTGTGTGGCCGTGGCTCTTAAGTGAGGCATCATCCAGCTCCTGTGGAAACTTCAAAGTGTTAGAAAGAAAGTGAAAACACCGGTGGTGCTGATATAACAGCCAACCAGGTGTGCAACAATATTTGAAGACATCAGATAGCTACCATGCACATAACGTGCAAAAAAAGTACGTTTTGTTTTATTGTGAGTTACCTCTCTCATGCCGAGTCAGCTTTGTTTTCATCTGAGCTGATGTTTTGCCTTCTTCAGAGTTAAAGGGAAAATCTTCATAGCGTCATGAAATCTTCTGTATCTGCATTTTTAATAAACACTTTTCTTTATCATTTAGATTTTTTCTTTTTTGCAAGTCACATGCTACTAGATATTTAATGTGTTTTGTAAGGCTTGTTAATGTGTATTTCTGTTCATTTTCGTAATAACAGAAAAGAAAATACGTGTACTTGAGTGTCTGAAAATGAAAGTAAACGGCTGCTTCACCAAAAGTTGTACTGCATGGTATAATCACTTTGAGGCTGGCGTCCATGGCTCAAAGTCGGCCATGCATCGGAAGTTTTCACTTCCACTTTTTAATTTCCTCCTCAGGGCAGTGAAGTGAAGCCTGAGCTTTAAATCCATGCTGACGCTGCTGATTTCTTAAGCACTGACACGTTGCTTTTGAAAAATAGACACTCGCTCTGTCACTAATGTCTAGTTTCCAACATTGCCACACACACACACACACACACACACACACACACACACACACACACACACACACACACAAAACCAACGACAGTGTTATGAAGCAGCAGGGTAGGTGGACCCTGATTGATCAGCATTGATGAACACTGTATATGTCAGACAGTTTGGGCCTCCCCCTCAGGACATCATGTCTGCTGACTCCCACCAACCCCCCTCTTGTGGCCTCACTTCACCCCTCCATGTCCTACTTATGCCCCCTCTCCCTGTTCATAGGCCCCATGACCTCTAATCATAGAGCACAGCCTCTCTTATTTTACCTTCTCTCTTTCTTCACCCTCACATTCAGAGCTGTGGGGTTGAGGGAGGGTGAACAGGTAAATGGACACAAAGTCAAAAATGTGCAGTTTTCTACGTTTCCAGATAAAATAATGTATTGATTAAATCATTCTGTTTTTTTAGTTGAGCTAATGTGAAAACAAACTCCGTTTTTAGAGGAGATATGCTTGATGACGTGTTTGTTGTTGTTACTCTGTGCGGGCCAGTCTGTGTGTACAAACAGGTTTTCAGACGTGTTGACAGTACAGATGCTGTGCAGTTAGACTGCCTGGGGCATCTTTGTTCAGACTCCTCACATACAATAGACATGCCTCTGTAGACAAGGTCATCACCTCACGATATGGAAACTGTTCACCAAAGACCATTTTAAAAACATCTCTTTAAGTTTGACAAAACAAACATGAAACATGCACAAAGCAAAACAAACTTACTGAACAATGTTTATTTCTATGAATAAATTGATTGGTTTAAAAAGAAGTTGTCTTTAGTTGAACTAAATGTGAATTTCTTCTTTTTTTCCTACAGATTAAATAACAGAGCCTTCACTTCCTGCACTGTGACCTCAAACACCGGCTTCCCCTGCAGACTGAATTCCTGTAGGCAGTAAAGGTAATATACGCACATTTTCATGTAGCACATTTGTGGGAAAGAGTATTTAGTAGAAACTTGTAACTTATTTCATTTATTTTGTCTTGGTTGTTTTTTCTTTTCACTACTTGTTCTTGGGTTGTGGTTACCGACTTGAATGATCATATACATTTATTTAAAGAGCGTCTCTCGACCCTGTAATCTGAAAACTATTTCCTGT
The DNA here is from genome assembly GCF_963930695.1 of Labrus bergylta. Taxonomy (NCBI): domain Eukaryota; kingdom Metazoa; phylum Chordata; class Actinopteri; order Labriformes; family Labridae; genus Labrus; species Labrus bergylta. The sequence continues at coordinate 21,418,013 of NC_089205.1, forward strand.
CAGGCTAATCCGGCGTTATCAGTTTGTGCTTTGTCCGTTTCTGATTTGCATTTCTATTGGTGAGTGTGTAGTTTGTAATGTCGTTAAAAAAACCTGCTTTCTTTGTCGTTGTCTTTATACTTCTAATCTACAATGGTTCATTTAACTTCCATTATAAGGTTTTCACTTTCAAAAGTGAGGTCAAAGGACTTGATAAAAGGCTAATTGACTTGATGACCTGGATATTTTTCTGCATTGTAGGGGTGAAGTGTCTGCCACGCTGTTTGGTAGATAACACACATCCTTGTCTGCATTTAATAGTGATAATAAAAAGCAGGTCACTTTTTGTTCAGTCTCTTTTGTCAAGTCAAAACACAAAGGCTGCTGTCCAAAGTTTAGAAGTATGTCCTTTGTCTTTTCTGACCACTTTTCCTGAACATCGATTACAAGCATGAAGTTAAGTGAGGGAGAATTCATGAGGTTTTAAAAAAAGAAAAGTGCAGTGTAGAGAATCTTGCTTAACTGAAACTGTGAGGTTGGTACTGATGTTTATCTGCTGTGGTGAAACTAAATTCTCTCTTTATGGCCCCTAAGGTCCTCTTCTGTCAACTACAATCTCATAGAGCCTTTATTTTTTGTGAAGTATAGACCATAGACTGTACAAAAAAGGGATGTCGTCTCAGTGAAGTCATCTAATGGTTTCTAAAGAGCCCTTTGAATTCCAGAGATCCAATTTTGGAAATGCTGATTTTACCTAACTGTGATCAGTCTCAGAACAGACAAAGAGCTGGGGTTAAGGTGAGCCCTCTCACTCCTGGGGAACAGATACAAAACGCCCACCCATCAGCGAACACAGCTTTCCTCCTAATAATGCAAGTTTATGAACAACTCTTAGCTTTGATTGAATCAAAACAGAAGATGGGCATTATAACATGGGACCTTAAAGATGATTTGGCTTTTGGAGCCAGCCTCACATTTTTTGCACTTCCTCAATTGCTTAATTTTCCAACTCCAGAGGTGCGTTAGTTTGAAGTTGCTGCCACAATATGTAGCAGCTCTGTAAAATATGGCCATGTGTTTCCTAAAGGAGATAAGCAAGATAAAACAAATAACTCAAATAACTGAAGTATAAGTAAATGTTCTCACTCCTCTATGTGGAAATGTGGCCTCCATTTCTCCTCTCCACCTCCACCTCCATCTCGTCAACTCCTCCTCATTTTCTCACCACCATTCTATCTCCTGCAGCCAAATAAGTGAATAATGATGAATGTTGATGTGGGCTGCGTGATCCTTCAACTAGATGCAAAACATGAAACTGGTCACGTGGATTCCTGAGTGTGTTTGTCTGTTTCAATCTTTTCTTATTAAACGCTTCCTGCTCTTTTCATCCCAAACCCCTGTCCTTCCTCCTCCTCCTCCTCCTCCTCCTCCTCCTCACAATCTGTGTCAGTGTCATGGGACAGCAGCCTGATGGACGGACAGGCAGATGGAAGTGACAGTAGCAACATCAGCGCGATTCAGCATAACAATGCAGACAGAAACAAGTTGAGACAATGACATCAGGGTTGGGAGAGTCTTGAGGAAACGATTGAGGAGGAGAGGGAGAGGGAAGGAAAGCAGGGTGACGGGGAGAGCTGTGGCTCAGAGAAACTCCAGTCTGAGAGAGAGAGATGTCGCCGGCAGATAAGCCAGACAGACTTAAAGCCCAATTTAGACCAGAGTCACAGGTTTCTGTGTGTTTCCTTCCAGCCCAGTGTTTCTTGTGGAGTTTGTTTTTTGTTGATTGTGGGGTAAGAGTCAGGAGATAGTTTGTATATCGCTCATGTTTTAGGCTTCTAGGATTGCCTGAAGGAAATCATTTTCATTATTTTCCATAGTTCAGGACTGTTTGTGCTACCATTCTTCATATTTTACATCAGATGACAACTTCAAAACTTTATTTTTTATAGCCCCTCACATGACATGATTTAGTAACCAACATTGTGAATTTGAACACAACTTGTTTGTCTGTTTTTTAATACCAACCTTTTAGCAGATTGAGAGTGTTCCACATCAGTAGCAGCCATCTTTGTTGTTAACAAAAAAGATAAAAATAAGATTATAAATTCCAACTTTTGCTATTTGTTTATTGCAAACGATATCGGTGTAACGATTGATTGCAATATATTGTGCAGTCATCATAAAGCTTGATTGTAAACCATCTGAACAGATAGAGGACCAGATGAATCTTCCAAAGCAAATAAGAAGTCAGCTTCCTGATGCATGTGATTACCTGGCTAATGTTTGTTTATAGCAAAAGGGGACGTGTTCCTGGAGGGTCTTTCGAAGATATTTTGTGAGACACAGAGGTATGTCGTTTATGAGGCACGTTTTGTCAGCATGACAACAAATTTGTTTATTAAATCTGTTATTGAGGGAGGAAAAAGCAGGTTGCCTCTGTAATCACATCAGGAAATGTAGTAGACATGGGCACAGTCACCCTCTAACCTCTCATCACGAGCGTCTCCAACTGCTCCTCTGCAGAATGAAACTTCATCCACTTTAACAGACACCTGGATGCATCTGTCGCAATGATGCTACTTACCTATAACAACAACAGTTAAAAGTCTTTTAGGGTAAACTCTACATTAAGTCGCATGGCTTTCAGTCCTTTAAAGGAATATTTTTTTAAGTGAAGTTGTACAAGTTACTTGTCAATAGTAAGCCAAAGGAGCACAAATTCGGTGCATCCCCAAGAAGTGCTAATACAAAGTAGCTGAAAGTAAAGCATGGAATAGTTTCTAAATATAGTGTAGACTAACATCGTCATTGGTTTTTAGGTCAGGTTTTCTTAAAATAAGCTCAATTATGTGGTAAAGCTGACCCCGTCTGCAGTGGGGTAGTGCCTCGTTTCCATGCCTGCACTCTTGCAGTTTTCTCAATAAAAAGGCCAATGCTGACCAGCATCTGCTGTGGCTAATAGACTTAAAATGGACATGTTCCTAATATAACGCTTTTCACAAAAAAGAAAACATCAAAGGAACTTATTAGGTTAAAAAATCAGTCTCTCTTTGTATTGTTTGTAAGTGTGCCTCAGGCTAAACTTGTAGTCTCCAGCTTTGAATTTCATCTTCTGGTTAACTGATACCAAAATGACACCTGTGTAGCCAACTGCACACACCTTACCAACCATCGCCTAAGGCTATTTTTTCTGATTGCTTGTGTCTTCCGTTTCTAACCTCCAGTCACCTTTGTTAACCTTCTAGCTTTGTACTTCAGAGTGAGTCAAGATGATTCAGGTTGAGCTTAGGGTCACTGTGGACCTGATGACCCCGCCCCCACATGGTCTGCCCCCTCCTTAAGACATCAGGGTGCCATAGATGCTGCCAGTACTGTATTGTGTTGTGTTACAGTGTCGTGCTCCTGTCTGCCATCTGCCAGTCATATGTACCACCATCTGTTCATCAAAGCAGCCCATAATGTAGCTCGCACACTGGCATGGCTGCTTAATTTAAACACTTACAGTAACTGCTGCTGATGTTTTTATATGGATTTGATGATGTGGATTTGTGGCTTTATTCTTTTTTAACCTGTTTTCCATCTGAGCTTCTATGACATACTGTAAACTGCAAATGTCTGCATGTCCCTTGTTTGTACATGGTTATTGTAGATGTTCAGAAGCCTTTTGTTGTGCACATACATCTCTTTATTTGACTTCTGCTGTCTGGTTCACATCCCTGCTTTGATCTCTGTATTTAAGCTTCTCTCTGTAACAACAGAGACATCTTTTCTTCTTCTCTGAGCCTTTTACATATGTGACAGCTCCACACTGGTCTCAGGTCTGCCAGCGCTGGTATGACATACCAGCATGCAATACGACAGCAGGCACCTCCTCCACTCACAGCACACTCATTCCTCTGGAATCTGGACTTCTCTACTAACTCTGTCATTACTACCATCTAACCAGCGTAATTACCAGCCTCGGTGTGTGTTTGTGGTGCACGAGCCAAGCCTGCGTCATGCAAACCCCATCTGAGCGCGTGTGCAGGGAGAGAGGCAGGAAGCATGAATGGGAAAGACAGGGAGAGTCAAACATAGAAGGTGTGTCCCACAGCTGAACAATTACTATATGTGAGTAATAAAAAGGCATTAAATGTCTGCACTTTATCTTCTGAAGTGTGGGCCAAAGCTGTGTGTGTCTGCTCAGGTCTTACGTGAGAATAAAGAATTAATCTCCATCATTTAAAAGGGTATTTCCCTGGATTATTTTCAATGGATTTGATTTAAAACTTTAGATCTATACACCATCCTTTCCTCATCAAATAAATATAACTTTATGGATAATTGAATATTGTGCGAGTGTAAAGTTCACAGGACTCTAACCTACTTCTGTGGGGTGTCGGGTTGAGCTGGTAGAAACGGCCAGCCGGAGGGCCGTAAGTGTGTTTTCTTATTATCACTGTCACCGATATTATAACTGCTGTGTACAAGTTTCAATCATTCCATACACCGAGAGAAAGCTATGATTCTTGTTAAAACCATTTCAATACACCCAACACAGCAGCCACAATCTATGAATCTATCAGACCACCCACAAACCAACAAGTATTTGTGATTTATTATCTTATCGGTCTGGTTATAATATTCCAACACTGTCCTGCTGCATTGGTAAGGGTACCAGCAATCAAAACCCAGTGAAAGATTTAATCCTAACACATAAAATCCATAAAGATCCAAACTATTCACAGTTTGCATCATGTCAGTTTAGAAAAAAGTGTTCACAGATTGCTCATCTATGTTCACTGATTTACAAACCGTGGGTACAGATTTGCCAACATTTTTTTTTTTCCTTAACTGAGCCTTCAAGTGCTTGTTATCAAAACTCAGCAAAACCAAGAGATAGCAGAATCACATCAGCAGCAAGCAGCTGCACAAAACATAAAAAAAAAACAGCATTGGGAGTTTCGTATCACAGACATTGCTCTACAACAAATGCATTCAAAGAGACGGCGATCATCTCTCTCTTTCTCTCTTGCTTAAGTACAGCCTAACAAAGCTTCTAGCAAAGCTGCAGAGTCTTCGTTTTGTTGTATTGATCATCTATAAGGGCAGCAGCCTCTTTCTCAGATTGACCATATAGTGGCTGTCTATAAAACGTCGTCGGCATAATTGTCACTGTTAGGCTGTGGGCTGCAGACACTCTGACAGAGGTCAGTGCAGAGAGCAGACCTCTCTCTATCCATTGCCTCCTTCATCCGACACCTCAGACACATAATGAAGCCATTCTGCAGCTCCTGCAGCTGGGGCCGGATAATCTGGGATTGGGCCTGATAGTGGATCACAGGACAGCCCTGAGGATGAGGAGAGACTCTGTCAGAGAGCATGATCAGAGCAGAAGTCATTTGCCTTAAAGTGTCTTTGGTTGTCCTGAAACAAAGATGTAATTTATTTGCACATCTGTGTGACTATAGGGGGATTTTGTTTGCTGTGAATGAGTTCTGTTGATGGTGCCCATGTGCGTGTATGAGTGAATGAGTAATGCAGTCTTGGAGCCAAAAATGAATTCAGCGAGGCCTCATAAAAGGCACTGTGTATCATAAAACACACAAACCACACTGAGCTGCCTTGACACAATGAAAAGCTCGACGGGATGCAAATTTGGACCTCATAATGAGATAGTCACCCGAGGAATCGACGTTTGTAGAACTCCCAGACACTGAGGCAGCTGGAGCGAGACAAGCAGAGATTTGTTCTCCTAACAAAAATGTTCCTAATGTCCGTTTTCTGCAAGCAGTCGAACTTACTGTAAATAGTCAAATATTGATCTCCTCTCAGCAGGCGAGTGTAACTCCTGATACTAGACCCCAGTGTCTCCAAGTGTGACAGCTACATCACTGAAAGAGGCTACATTTTAATGTGGCAAGATTTGAGTCTTAAGTGAACAGTTTACTGCTTGTGGTTGAATCGAATGATAATTCACAGCTTCTTGTCTGAAGAGTAAAAATGCTACCACTCCTGAGCTAAGCAAAACTTGGTAATGATAAACTACTCCAATGAGAAGTGTGTGGTGTGAGCGGTTGAATCACATGTTGTGGTGCAATAAAGGAATGATAAAAATGTTTCATATATCAGTCTGAATTGGGGCACATGATTGAAAGCAGGAGAACATTTGGTGTAGATTTTAAAAAAAAGACTTTGGAGGTTTGAACGGAGACTTAAGAAAATGAAGGAGCTTAAATCCTGAAATGGAGACCTCAGTAGAGAATAAGATTAGACAGAAACCAGAGAATGGAAAAGGGAATTCCCCAAAAAAGCAGCATATTGAATACAGCAGAGATGGATGGATTGAACACATTTACACATTTAGCTGGAGCCCAAAATATGAAATATGTTTAAATCCTTTTGTTCTGTTGTCACATTTTCAAACTGTCAAATATAGCAAAGACACATGGCGTTCGTCTGTTTTGCACCACTTTTGTTTTTTAGCTGTTTATGAAAAAAGACTGATGCCTCTCCAAGTCCCACAAGACCACCAGTGTAACAATTAACCATTTCCAAATATTCATTTTAATGCCATGAATCCGCTATGGCTGGGTAGGTTTCAGACTTTTTTTCTACACCAGTGACATTAGTGAAAAGAGTGAGAAGGTTGAAAGTCAAATGTTCTGAAAGAATTGCTTCTCCTGTATAATGTGTAGTGACTCTAAAAATCATTTCGTTGAACCTCTGTCTCTGTTTAAACAGGTAAAGAGTCTTTACAAGGTCACTGGATTTGTATTAAACTTGATGCAGCCTGACTGTCACATCAAAGCATGCCGCTGAGGTCCACTGAGCACTGCTCCTTCTTGCTCCATCTTGACTCGACCCAACTGCTCTATTTCTGGGTTTACCCCCACCTCAACCCTCCAGCTGTTGGGTCACTTTCTGCTTCTGCCCTTTTCCGCCTCTCTCAAAGTCCATATTCATCTCCACATTTTAAAAGTCATCGGGCTGCACTCCGACACAGAACATGGTCTATTCTGCAGTTGTTAAAGAGACAACAGTGTTTACATTGTCCCCCTGTTTGGGTCGGAATTACTTTAAGTCTGATGTTATTTGATGAAGTGTTTTTATTCTGCACAGAGCGGACACAGTGTTCCTGTGGGTGTATGAGTTTGAGTGTGCCCTGGAATGAAGAGCGTGTGATAATAATATCCCTTGTCAGCCTCCTGAAGATTAGCCTCTACGGGAGAAATCCTCTGTCACATCCCCTCACCTTATTTTCCCTCTCGCTCTGTCTTATCAGCCTTACGGTGTTTCTCAGTTTACTGACTCGCTCTTTTCTGAATTTTCCCTGCTCGGCTTTTCTTGACCCCTGTGAAGAAAATTTTGGGTGAAACACAAAAAAGTTTTCAATCTAACCAATGTTTGGGTGTTCATCATTTAAATGCTGATAATCTTGAAGGTGATTTGTTTTGATGATAGATTTTTTTTCTTTGTTTTGTCTTTGCTCAGATCTGCATCAGACTGAAAGAAGTGGGAAAAGAAGAACCGGTCTCAACTCAAGCTGGTCCTCAATGGACCATTAAGTCTGTTCAGGCCTTCCGGGTAAAAGCGATGTTTTTGGGAGCTGGAGGACGTAGCAGAGTGTGTGTGGGGCCTCTCCTCTCCCTCTTTCCCAGCACCCCTCCTGACATGGGATGCCAGCCCCCTACCTCCCTGCCCTGAGCTCACCTGGGGTGTTATGAACAGCTACAGAGACAGAGGGGTCACTTGCACCTCCTCGGACCTCCTGGATGGAGGAGGAGGAGGGGGAGGAGAGTTGCCCCAGCAAACTCCATTTCGCCACACCCCCAATGGCCATCCAGCTCTTGGCCTCACAGACCCGGCCATGCAGCCACGCTTCTCGGTGCCCAAAATGGGTGTCCGGGCTAGGATTGCAGAATGGCCGCCACGCCGTGCGCAGTCCAGGGAGTCACTGCTTGAAAACGGGCAAATCAGCAACAATATAATGTCCTCATCAGTTTTGTCATCGGACATTGGGTTGGTGCGGGGAGGAGTTGCCAGGTTGCCAAGACGAAGGTCGAAGGATGTTGAGTTTAGAGGAGGAATGTTTGGCGGGGAAAGAGGTTCACCTTTGAGCCTCAGAGTGTTTCCTCCTTTGAGACAGCGTTCCAACAGCGAGGTGACACTAAGTGAGCAAGACGAGAACGAGGTTAGTCTTCAACATATGTTCACTCTCACACCAAAAGTTTGGTTAGAGGATAAAGGGATGTTGCCTTTTAGTTCTGTGTATAAGACTACTTTACAAAACTTCCTGCACACTGTGGTGGTCATGTATTGTGTTTGTACAGTAGCATAAACATATTCTTGTTTTAAAGCTCTAAACTCATTACTTCTGCAAATCAATCCACTTTCACACCACAAACTGCTGCAGCCTAAGCTACTCGTAACCAAAACATTTTCTGCCCTTCGTTTTCCAAAGGTGGAGGTCCGTGGAGGTGGCGGGATGGGGACCCTTTTCAGAGAGTACGGCAGCACCTCTTCCATCGACATCCAGGGCATTCCCGAGCAGAGTTTCTTCGACATGCTCAGCCAGTTCCACCAGGAGAGGCCTGACCAGCGCAGCTCAGCGCCTACACGCCTCAGAGAGCTGCTGCAAGCCCAAGACTCGAGCACACCCCTACCCTCTGCTCCCTCGCCTGGTCCCACAGGGGACGACAGAGGGACGGGAAAGAAAGAGGGCGCAGAGAGAGTGAGGAAAAAAAGTGGAGGGACGGAGTCCTCGCTGGGCACCTCCTCTTTGTTCAGGAAACTTAGGAGCTCTAGCCGTGGTGATTTGGACGGAGGTAAAGGAGAGACTAATGAGGACGGGGCCTCCTACAAACCATGGATTTGCCCAAAGAGCTTTGTCCACTTTGATGCTCAGAGTATTCTGTTTGACCTCCACGAGGCGGCGGCTCAGCGGGGCTATGCTGCCCAGAGGAGGAACACTGCCACCGGGGCGTCAGCTGCTTCAGTGTCCCTGTCTGTCTCGAGATCCTCAGCTGTGACCGACCCTGTTTACTCTAGCATAGAGGACCTCACCCTGAGCCTCGACCCCGGATCCACTACACCCTCCCTTGGCTTGGCCTTGGAACCTCTGGACGGACCTCCTGGAGCCCACAACTCAAGCCCTCTGCTCCTTTGCTGCCCCCACTTCCTCAATGAGACCGGGGGCCATGGGGAGCGTAACATTAGCTTCCTAAGCTCGTCAGCAGAGCGAAGCGCTGACAGAGGAGGAGACGGACTGAGGGGTTGGCTGAGGAAGAGTAACGCTAGCGTCTCAGTGCTGGAGGTTCCTATTGAACAGCAGGTGACGAGACTGGACCGACTGAAACTGTACAGCATAGAGCATGTAGACCTGGGGGCCAGGTACTACAGAGACTACTTCCATGGAAAAGGTAACACTGAGACACCTTTACAGTCATCAGATATCTTTATCTAAATTAGTAATTGATGTGTTGATTCCAGCTGTATTTGCATGGCAACATTTTAAAACAAGCCAATTCAAATGAGTTACATAAGGCTTGAAAAACCTAAAGAAGACAATATATGATATATATTTATATTTTTTCGACATTATCAGCTTTCTCCATAGAGCCTGTTAGCATAGCTTTCAAGCAATATGGCGGATGTAAGTTTTGATTCTGGTAGTGAGTTCCCACCCACTGATCTGTGATTGGTCTGTAGCTTCAGTGGTTTTAAATATGAGGAACAACTAGCGTTGTAGTTTCAACCCGCTAACCGCAACAGCTTCCGATGATGAAAAAAAGCATCGGAAGCTCCTTTTCAGACTTAGAAATACGAAGATTTCCAATCTCAGGGGAAATGAGTGCGGGATGCACGACCATTCAAAACTACTACCAGGTTGATTCTAATGATACAAAGCTTATTGCAAATGGGTGAAGTATCCCTTTCACCAAAGATCTGAAGATGTAACTCTTTGATTCTAAGGGGTGATAGTAGCCCTTAATTTCAAAATAAGAGCACATAATAAATAGAGAAAATAATCCCTAGTGCCAGGCTCTAATGTGTATACATACTGATCCCATTTTAGACTCTGATGTGGGCCCCTTGCTGCTATCTGTATGTGTGAAATAGACACCAAGAATGTCTTCTCTTTGGTGTCATTCCCCACATTTCCTCCTGCGGCTGTTAATATCCAGCTGGGCCAGAGCAGAGTGCGGGATCAAGCTGGCAATGCTCCCAGAGTTTTTATTACACATGTACCTGCCACTGGACTGTTGGCAAACTTTGTGCTGATGATACACCACCTGCCGCTCTGCACCATCACAAGTACCACTTAACGGCGTCCACAAGGGAAGCTTTGTCTTACATCTGGTTTAAGTGTCAGAAGTAACACCTCACCTCAGAGAGGGATGGGGTGTGTGTGCGTGATTTGATGTGTGCCCGTCTGTGAGCGCATGTGGGCATTTTTTTTTTTTTTTAAATCAACATCACCTCTTCAGACAGTGTGGATGAAACTTGCCCTCGGCAGGGCATCATCTGGCTGCACCCTAATTAGTGACAGATGCTGTTAGGAGCACATGTGTGCGGGCAAGCATGTCTGTGTGTGGGTAAGAGAGAGGGAGAGTCAGGCCTGCAGCCACACAGCTAAAGGTTATCGTTCCAAAAATATATTCATCTGCTCACTCGTTTCCAACTTAGCTTTCCCCCAGAACGAAACTGTGATTGTGTGTATGTGCGTCAGAAAGCCTCGTCAAAAAGCTGACATTTTCACCACAGGACGTGGCATGGGAGCCAAACAGGCCTGGGTCTCCTCACATGTATGTTGACTGGGCGGGGGGGCTAGAGGAAGAGAACTTGTCCAGCTAGATTCCTCCCAGAGTGTTTGGAGAACTAGTCTTTTACTCCCACTCTGCCTGCAGCGTTCACATTACTTCAGCTTAGTTTGAAGCTTAAGATAAGCACGAGTCAGATTTGAGTATTATCTCCATTTATTTCATTTAGATTTTATTAAGATGGCTCAGGAACATGACCATGTGGCGTGGAGCACAAATAAATCATATATATATATATTTACAAACCAAAGCACATGCCATGACTAGTTTACAACAAAGTGTTTGGAATGGATGAATGAGTAGACATATTTGTCCCTTTATGGTTTGTTAAACTTACAGCTCAGCTGTATTTATCACTGCTCTATCTAGTCTATTAATCGTCCCTTTCTTTAGTACTCATGATCTTTTTCTCTAGGTTCTACCTTGTGTCAGCTCAATTGATTTTGTCATTATGTGACTATTGATTACTAGATAACGCGTCATTGTCTTAGTCTTGTCCTTGACTTAATGTCCCTCCTCTGTCAGTCCTGCTGACTGCACCAACACTAACAAGGATTTTTCCTTACTAGCAAATCTCTTCTCTTTGTTTTGTCTTTAAAGGTTTCATAAACCATCTTCTCTCATTTCTACTGTTGTATGTCAGTTTTAAAGTTTTAAAAACTACACAGTCAAGATGTCATACCTTGATATAATGTAGCAGTTTATGTACAATTGTTTGTTTTTCAGCATTGTAAAAAAAAAAAATCGTGAAAATCATGTTGTTTAAAGTATCGACAATTATGAGAAAAAGACAAAAAGTCCATTATAGTTTCCCAGGTCCAAGTTGATAACCAGCAATCTCTGGTTATGATCACAATGTAGAAAAACCAGGAAAAAATCACATTGAGGAGCTGAAAACTGTTTTTGTTATTATCTTTTGACAGTTTAAGGTTGATAATTTGTTTTTTAATCAAAAGATTTGGTCCAATATGCAATTAAAAAAACATCCCTTGCAGGTTTACTGATTTATTTTTTATTACTAGTTTGTAAAACTAACGGCCCCAAATATTCTATTCACCATCACGTTGGATTGAGAAAACCAGCAAACTTTCACATTTAACACAGTGAAGCAAGACAATTTTAGCTTATTTGTTATTAGAATAGTTATTCAGTAATCCCTCGTGGATCCAAAATTCGCATGTCATATCCTTAAAGCTGTAACAACCAAATTTCAGGTCAGGTGTCATATTAGCACGATTAGGAAATTACAAACCCAAAACATATCGTCTGGAATGGAGATTTATCAAAAACATGAATATTGAATAACATTTCCTCCACGACAAACTCAAATCAGAACTGTGATCTTGTCCTTGTTCCTCACCAGAGCACTCAAACTACTTTGGGACAGATGATAAGATGGGTGCTGTGGCTGTGAGCATTCGCAGGGAGAAACTGGAAGACACCAAAGACCTGAAAGACCAGTACCAGTACCGACTCATCGTCAGAACCAACGAGGTATGCACAAATTTGCGTGTGTTTGTTTGGGAACAATGATGAGTCACAATGAGTGTGCATGCTTTAGTTAATTCCTACTTTCATTTTACCCAGCCCTTCCTGGGACTCTCCTCACCCTCTTTCTGTCCCGATTTTAACCTCCCCTCTCACCCCCTCTCTGCCAGTGGAAAATTCCACCTGCCCGGTCTCAGTACAGTAAAAGCCAAACCAAACACTGGCTGCTCTTCCCAAAGCATTTGGCCAGCTCTCAGAGGGAGCACACCCAACCACTTTTCCACTCTGATGGATCAAATACTCCTAATGCATTAAGTGAGGGATTGGTGTTCATGGAGAATCAGTTAACAGTCTATGCAGTCCTTCTGAGGTCTGTTTAAAGACTTTACGAAAACAAAGTTATTCTTAATCGTTTAATTATAAAAGCACCAAACCTTTTTCTTAATCTGATCATCAAATACTAGTTTGAGTTCCTTTGGAAGAAATCGGCCAAATGTTCTTTTTTTTTCTTAAAAATATCGTGTGGGATATTAAAAGTCGTTCTCTTTGGATTTTGAACTGATGGTTGATTGAGTTCAGTATCTTTTCAGTATCTGTGAAGAGAACTAGCACCTCTCTTGCAAACATTCCTGGAGTTGAACCCAACCCTCCGATTCCCAATCCAAGTCCCTTTTGGGCTGATCTAGTGCCACCCATGTCTTGCTGTCAGTGCCTTCTAACCTCGGTCCATGTTACCCTTATTCATGTCACAATTGCCCCCATGAGGAGTTGTGAGGTAGTGACGCAGTGAGTCAAACTGGCTGACAAAACTCTGTTTGGATCTTGTTTTTTTTTTTTTTTATTTACAATATTGCTTATTTGACATCAGCAATTTGATAATTGTATTACACGTGTCAGGAAAACAATATTGTGTTTTATTAATATTTTCACCCACGTCTGAGATGAATAATTTAGTTGATCAAAGACAGTGTTTTACAAGTATTGTGCTTGCTTTCTGTTTTTTAGTTTGAATGAAACAGAACTCTTGTACTTTTATTCTAGGTTGTGTTAAAGAGGCCACACTCAGTTTGACCTACTTCACGTATCCTTAAACACCTTAAGGATTATCTATCATTGTCAAGGTCACTACTTCATCAAACAGTAAACTTTGCTCCTGTTATGTGTACATCACATGTAGTGTCTTGCTCTCTGTGGTTGGCTCTGTGTTGTTTTAGAAGGATTACATGGCTGCCTGGCTTCATCACCTTAACTCTGCTTTAACAATGAAGCCTCTCTGCCATCTAAGTACACAGAGCTCAGCTAACACACACAGCCAGCACCCCAGGCCCAATGTTCCCACACAGGAGAAGAAAAAAAAAAGAGATTGATTGCAGACTTTATTCTCTCCCACTCAAGCCGCAGTTGCTCTCAAATATCCAACCCTCTAAAGTCTGTCATTTAATTCTGTGCAACAGCGCTGACACAGCAAGGTGGAGGGGGGACTTCCTCTTTCCCCTCATCCTCCTCCCACCATCACACATTTTTTTACACACATTCCTGCGCTGCATGAAACAGCCACTCAATCCACCGTCGCACAGAAGCTGACGAGCAGAAACGACAGCTCCATAATTCTCAGTCGAGTGTCAATCAGGCTTCATATCTCTGAGACACACCCGAGTCTCTGAGGTTCAACTGTCTCTCCGGCCCCTTCCAGCTCCAGAGTCTGCCATGCATTTTTAATGAGGCTGTGTTTGTGTGAGTGCAGTGAGGAGGAACAGCCCGCTCCTCCCTCACTGTATCTCAGGTTATTACAGTCTCACTGTTTTGAAGCAGGTCAATTTCCTCTCACCGGGGAGCAGCACTCTGTGGCAGCACAATACTGAGCAGAATATTAATTCACAATACCACTCAACTTCAAATCTTCCACACAGAGCACTCTCACAGGGTGTGTGTGTGTGTGTGTGTTTGATGGAGTGAGGAAGTGTAGCTTCAGGGCAGCAGGGAACTATTATGAGGAGTGAGACCATCCCTCATCTAATGGACCCATATTAAGCGCCCAGGCTACTAATCATCTCCCCTCCATTTCCAGAGGCGTACTGTAGCTCATCTCCGACTCTGATCTTATCAATAATTTTACTTCATATGCTTCATCAGCTTTTTCAACAGTATTTTACCTGTTTGTTACATGGAAAAAAAAAACAGAAAACATTTCAAAAGATGCACTTGTTTCTTGACACTTGGTTATGTATGTCTGGTTATGTATCGCTATTAGTTTAACAAGAGTGTTTCTGTCGCCATATTTAGCTTGTGACCCTGCGAGGCTCCATATTAGAGGACGCGGTCGCCTCTACGGGGAGGCACGGCACAGTGCGGGGTCTGCCACTCAAGGAGGTGCTGGAGCAGGTCGTCCCCGAGCTCAGCGTCTCCTGCTTGAGACTTGCGGTCAGCGCGCCCAAAGTCACCGAGCAGCTCCTCAAATTGGACGAACAGGGAGTGAGTCTTCTGCCTTTGTTTGTATTTTACAAAATGTAAACGTTGGTCTTTATTTTCTTACGTTCAAAGTTTATCTAGCAGCAAATGACATATAGCTTCTGCTACAGTGGCATATGGTTTGCTAGGACAGTTCGTCTTTAGGTTTCTGTTATCTGTATCACTTATTTAGAGACGGTTCAAAGTGCAAAGTAAGACTGAGAGCAGTGAAAGCTGAGTGAAGCAGGGAGGGTGTGGTGTGTTTAAGCATGAGTGTGCAACCATAAAAGCTTTAATGATAAGTCATTTTATCTCACCTTTTGATTTAATGGAGGCTGAAGTACAAGGCAGAAGTAGTATGATAAGTTGTTTTTGTTTGTGTAGGTGGTTTATAGAGATGCTTTAAGTGCATCCAGATCTACATTCTTACCTGTTAAATCAACGTTGTCATTAAGTTGACTAGAAAGCTCAGACTGTTCTGTTTGCATGTGGGGATTCAGTAATGTGTGTGTAAATGTTATCTCTCTCTCGCCTCATAGTTAAGTCAGAAGCACAAGGTGGGCGTTCTGCTGTGCCGTGCGGGCCAGAGCACCGAGGAGGAGATGTACAACAACGAGGGGGCATCGCCCGCCTTCTCTGCCTTCCTGGAGCTGCTGGGGGAACAAGTGCTCCTCAAAGGATTCACCAAATACGCCGCACAGCTCGACACAAAGAGTAGGACCTCCCTAGAGCCCACTTTCACACATTCACTGCAATACTCTGTCACATGTCTGATTTAACACCTGAGTCACTATGATGATGAGTCACATGTTCAGGTGGATGCTGTTAGATAGATTTACTTCCATTTCATCGTATAAGGCTCTCTTTAATAAATTTATCAATTATCATCTCCTGTTTGTTGAGATAATAGAATCAGTTTATTAAATTATAAAACCATGTGAGAGGAGCCTGTTTTCATGCAGTCAGTTGTTAGCACATACAGCCAGATTCCTCTGATAAGTCATATGAGCAAATAGGAATTCAATAGAAGTCCAAAAAAGCTCTATCTGTTGTCTAACAGTGAGGGTACTTATAAAGAAATTGGTTTAGAAATTTAGCAGAGAGAGGATAAGAAGATACCTTCAGTCCACTATCCATTAGTTTTACACACAGTTGCAGCCTCGTGTTTTCTGAGTCAGAAGTAATAGCCCAGCCAAGCCATGTGTCATTAAAGAAAACTATCTGTTTGAAGTGTTTGTACTAAAATCAGCATCACAGTGAACACAGTCTCTCATGTCTCCAGCGGACTCCACAGGCACCCACTCCCTGTACACCGCCTACCAGGGCTACGAGGTCATGTTCCACGTGTCCACCATGCTTCCCTATATGCCCAACAACCCCCAGCAGGTGAGAGCTTATCAGCACCTTAACACAGGACTATCAGCTGGGCCTGTTACTTTAGTCTCAGAGTAACAGTGTTAACAGCTGTGAAATCATATATATTCATCCATTCAAAGTCATTCTGTTGTTGTTACCTAAAGCAGTGCAGTTTGCTGCAGGTAGTAAACAACAGCAAGAATCCATCAAGTGGAAACCTGTGACTTGTGTCAGCCTCTTCATGTAGTATCTTTTCCCTCTGTTATTCACTCTGTTTTTTTTGTTTTCTTTAAAGCTTTTTTTTTGCTCGCACTCTCTCTCTCTCTCTCTCTCTCTCTCTTGCCTTTTCTTTCACTCTCTCTGCCTCTCATTCTTTAACTCGATCAGAGCTGGGTGGGGTTCAGTAGTGAGTAGTCTCTTTATTTTCTCCCTCTTTTTTTTTCTACTTTAAATAAAGCAGCCTTCTGCACGTGGTCTTCAGGGTGCTGTGTGTTTGCGGCGTGGGCTGCATTGTGTGAGTGACCTATGTGTACGATAACACTCCATGTGGGTAGATTTTAATAGTTTGCGTAAGTGTTTGCTTAGAGAGGCTCACACATGTGCTCAGACCGGGTGGGGGCTTTGGGTTATGGTACACACTTTGAAATATGTCAGCGCATTATCACAGAACAGTGCACGCAATGGAGGAGACATTAGTCTTTAACATTATGAGGTGTTGTGGGTGTATCTCCTATTATCCTATCAACGGCAATCTTTTGTTTGGAATTTTTTTCACAGTTACATCATCTTGTTAAACATCTTGTAAATGTTGGGTAAACAAGGAATAAGAGGGTGGCACCTTTTTTTACTGGGAAAATTTGATGTGTCTCTGAACCGTTCACAAAGTTATCAGCTCTGACATCATCAACTGTACTTTAATAAACTGCACAATAACTCCATCCAGAGGTCAGGAGACAGCAACAGCAAGAAGGTTTACTTGCTTGGATGAACCACTAGAGGGCAGCATCTGACACTAAAAATAACCTGCAGATGATGGAAGCAGCAGAAGAAATGTAGAAGAAATAAACACTGTGAGGGCATTCAGGTTAGGAGAGAGCTCTTGTATGTCAAGCGGCTTTAATGTTCAGTTAATAACGGCTGACTCATTGGTATCAGAAACAAGTTGAATTTAAAATGGAAAATAAGACATTTGTTCTCCAAATATCCATCGTCAATGTTTATAAGGACTTCTTCAAGCACAATCATCCAAATCATAAGTAGTCTCAGTCAAAGTGCAGGATGCTCCTGTGGCACCATGCTGCAGCACGTGTGTATCAGAGGCCAAACAGTGGGCTGGATTACATAATTGGTACTTTCACACTCCTCTCTGCAGATGAAGAGGGAATTGGCAGGCACCACAGCACAGACTCACAGCCTGGACTCTGCACCATGTCTCCTACACAAACACAGATAGACTGACAATCCGGCATACACACAGGCACAAATAGCCCACACAGAACCTGACAGAAACACATTACATAAAGAGCTGTTCAGTGAGCATCTCAATGTCTCATTTCTCTTGTCAGACTTTCTCAGTTGTTGACTGAGTCAGTCATGTCAGAACGAGTGATGTCATTTAATTAATTTGTCATTTTATCTCTCCTCTCGCTGCTCAGCTCCTGAGAAAGAGGCACATAGGGAATGACATCGTCACCATAATCTTTCAGGAGCCGGGAGCGTTACCTTTCACCCCCCAGAACATTCGCTCACATTTCCAGCACGTCTTTGTTATTGTGCGTGTGCACAACCCCTGCTCTGAAAACACCTGTTACAGGTAAATAGAAGACAACAAGCACATGTTCATTTAAGGTCTTTACTCTTTGGTACCAAGGTAAAACAATACCATCTCTGTTATTTTAATTAGTGATAGTATTGTGGAAAGTACGGATGCTTAAAAAAACCAAGTGCAGATCTTTAGTGGTTTATTTGACTTAAAGAAAGACAACGCTGTCTAAGTTGCACAAACACATCGGCAACATTTCAGCACTGAAGCGTTGCCAATATATTTTTGCAACTTAGACATTGTGCAGGAGTTGGATTGCATTTTTTTCTAAAAATAAGAAATGATCTAGTACTAAGTGTATTTTTGTTTCAGTGTTATCGATTCACGATTGTTAGTATATGATTTTTTTACGAGTATCATATGGAAGTTTAAAGTTCTGATATCTTAACCCTACTCACTCTTTAAATCCTTTCCCTTCAGTGTTGCTGTAACGAGAATGAAGGATGTACCTCCTTTTGGTCCACCCATCCCCAACGGTGTCACCTTCAGGGACCCAGAAACCTTCCGCAACTTCCTCTTAGCCAAAGTCATCAATGCCGAAAGCGCAGCGCACAAATCCGAGAAGTTCCACACCATGGCGACACGGACGCGGCAGGAGTACCTGCGTGACCTGGCTGAGAACTGCGTAACCAGTACGCCGCTCGACTCGGCCGGCAAACTTAACAACCTCATCTCCCTCGCATCCAAAAAACGCGAGCGCGCCAAAGCAAGAGAGGGGGCGGAGCTTGGAGCTGCGGGAGCCGTCGCCTGGAGGGTCCAGGCCCAGGACTTCAGTGGAGGTGGGACGGAGCTCCCCTGTGCCTTGGGCTTGTCAGCTGAGTACATCCTCCTCACGGACTGTTCCACCAAAGAGGTTGTGTTTAACTGTTTCTGTGCCGATGTCATTGGCTGGACACCGGAGCGGCTGGCACTGAAGATCTTCTATGGCAGAGGAGACCACATCGCAGTGCGAGTACCAGAGGGCTGTGCACAGGACATCAGGGAGGTGGTGCAGAGGTTGAAGGTGAGAACTTGTTTAGTATAAGACGATGGTGGCGACCAGAGCAGAAAATTCAATCCTCTGTGGCCTTTTAGGCGCAATGGCACATCCTATTTAGGTTTATAGGGTTTAAAACTCGACTTTAAGAGTTTATTTTGGAGTTCTCTTGTGGGAATTGACAGGCCCGCCCCTAAAAAAAGCAGTTCTTTAGCTTCCAGTTTTCTCAAGTCTAGACTTGTAATTCAAAAATATGTCTCCATGCATTTTAGGGATGGCCTCTACTTGGGGAATGCAAATCTAATTATCTTACTGTCATGTTTGAATTTTGTTTTTAATAGACAATGTACCATTCTTGAAAACTTGGAATTGCATGACTGATGTTTTCCTTTTGAAATAATAATAGCAACTTTGAAGCTAGAAGTAGGGATGATGTTTGGAGTGGCCTGAAAAACAACAAGAATACATTTTTAAACTTTAATCCAGACTGTTTAGATTATCATTTAAGAATGAACGCATGCAGATTCTCTATGCAACTTTAAAACTCCCTTCTCTATGAAGTTATGCAACAGCTTCCACTGGCTGATGAGAGATTTAATATTGTGATAATCCCGGTTAAATTTGATGAATTAAATGCTAGGAACAGGAGATTTTCTGGAACCAAGTGAGCTCTTTGTTAATCCAACAGAAAAAATGGAAGGAGTTCATCCTTCTAAAAATAACGAATGCATCCATACTTATATGTATCAGAAGGCTAGTTGAAACTGTAACGGGTTATCGCATGCTACTTGTGTTTATAGTAATAATGTTGTTGATGAATATCAGTTTTAACAGCCTTAATGTATGTCAATGGTTGTATGTTAGAAGACACCAGGAGTCTGTTTGAGTCCACACGTATAATAATGCTGTCATGTTTATTTTTCTATTCTTATCTTTCCCTATGCTTGCCAGTCTTTGACAGTGGGATGTGAGACAGTGGACATGACTCTGAGGAGAAACGGACTCGGACAACTGGGCTTCCATGTTCGCCTGGACGGCACTGTGGCCGAGGTAACGACAAAGGACCATCTGCTGCGTCAGATCTCAAACTGAAACACAATCTATGAAGATCCTTGGCTGCACATGACTGGCTTGTTTTGAAGATTTTTTTTTGTGGATTTCTCTCCCAGGTTGAGGAGTACGGCTTTGCTTGGCAGGCCGGACTGAGACAGGGCAGCCGGTTGGTGGAGATCTGCAAGGTGGCAGCAGTGACGCTGACTCACGAGCAGATGATCGACCTCCTGAGGACGTCGGTCACTGTGAAAGTGGTCATCATACCTCCATATGAAGAGGGCGGGCCTCGCAGGTGTGTTAGAGTCAGCATGCTGTGCTTCTTGTGTGTGGTTCTTTTTCAAACGGCTGAGGTGGATACAGAGGTTGTAGCAGGAGCTGACAGCATATGAGGGCGCAGAGTAGAGGTGGAACAAAATATTGGTATAGCAAAATATCATCGTCCTACAGTAACACCTGATACAAATATTGAATTGCTGGTGGCAATGTGCCAAATATGAATATTTTAATTTATAAATAATACAACACTCTACACAGACATTCCTGACCCAACACATGACTCCTGGCTGTGGTATGACATGAATGAGGGTAATGTAAAGTTGATTGCAGGATAAAAGAAGAAGACAGGGGATATCGTAGGACAGCAGTGAAAAGAAATTAAAGAAAGAAGCATGATAAGAGGTCAAACTGACTAATTGCAGTGACATAAATCCTGCACTTTTTGGGTCATATTATTTTCTTAAGTTAGTCAATATTATGATGTATCGTCATTTAATATCACTATTATTATATTTGGCCGGCAGTGACTTAGACTTGTGTTGGGAACCGAAGTGTCGCCAGTTCAAGTCTCGTACGGACCAAGGCATTGTATTTGAGACTGGTTGTTGGAGAGGTAGCAGGTAACTCCAGAGCAGTGCCGAAGTGCACTTGAGCAAGGCAGCAAACGCCTAACTGCTCTGATACTCTTTGGTGTGAAGCCCCTCCCTCTGATATCCTCTCAGAGGTAACTGCTTGTAAATGTGTGTGTATTCCTGGTCTAGGTAAATAATGGAGTGTAAAAACAGAATTCCCCCTCTGGTTTTGATAAAGTGTGTCTTCTTCTTCGATACGATTGTCTTCCTATGTATAGGTTATCGCAGAATCACTGTATTGTGATATGATGGTTTTGTATCTTTATATCGTTTTGTGGGTCACCCTCTAATTCCCACCCCTAGCGTAGAAGTCGGAGTGGAAAGACAAGAGCAAGCACAGGACGCTCCTCACTCCAACACACAAAAGCATGGATGAGAGAGTGGCTAGACTCCAATGTTCGGAGAGGATTTTGTGTGGGAGTGTGTGAAAAGAGGAAGCGAGCGAACACAGAACGGTGATGTGTTTCAGGAGGAAAAGGCAAAACGAGGGATAGAGACAAAGAGAAAGAACTGAATTGTTTAAATGCAAATTCTTCTTATCTTGTCATCTTGTTCAGCTCATGGTAGCCTGTTTTTCCCCCCATCTCCCACAATCCATTTCTTCTCCATGCCGTCATCCTTTTCCAACCTTTCATCTGCACACAAACGGCCTTGAAAAAAAAAAACAGAATAAAGAGGCCATATGAGGCACTGGTTTGCTGTCACAGTATGGTAACAGAGGTGAGGAAATAACTACAGTGTGTACTAGAGTGCTTCTGACTGAAACGGGGTCCTAAACACAGTAATTGTGGCCTGCTGTGTGCTCGCACAGCGGTTAGATTTCTTTAATGTTCAAGGCAGTTTAATTACACCAAGTTAAATCCCTTTGACACACACACACACACACGCATGCAAAAACACACAGACTCTCTCTCTCTCCCTCTCTCTTGCTCTCAAGTAGCAGTTGATAATTAGAGTCTTGTATTTCAACCCCCCCCCCCCCCCCTCTCTCTCTCTCTCTGTCCCATTTGTGTGCCAGGCAAGCAGATTGCATGAGATTAAGGCCTGAAATCTGCAGAGGGAATAAAAAAAGAGAGCACCAAAAATAAATAAAGAAAGAAATGAGTGGAAGTGATTAATTAAAAATGCATGCCTTGTGCAAATGAAAAGGACTGAAAAGAGGGAGAGAGAGAGAGAAAGGGGCAGGGATGAGTGTATGGAGCTGAAGAGGCAGAGAGACGATTGGTGAGGAGGACGTGTTTCAACACCAGAGAGAGAGAGAGAGAGAGAGAGAGAGAGAGAAGTGGGTGGGCGAGAGACGGAGAGAGTTGGAAATGCTTTTCTTTCACTGTTCTGAATCCACTGCGCACATGCAAGATGGACGCATACAGTGGAGAAAAGGTGTGATGCTGTGGTGTGTTTAGCCAGGTGTGTGTGTGTGTGTGTGTGTGTGTGTGTGTGTGTTTGGAAGCTCCAGCTGTGAGTCACCTTTTACGGTATGATGGAAGAAACTCTGCATGTCAACATGTGTAGGCTAAGCTTCCTCTGAGGTTTGTACTCGCTTCTTGAGGTGTGTGTGTGTGTGTGTGTAGGTCTGGGCATGTACTACTACAGATACTGGTTATGTTAGCCATGTTTTTTCATTGATCAATATGCCTTGATACATGTTGTGTTTCTGTTTATTGATTTTTTTTGTTATTGTACATTTGTTAAACACATCTTTTTCTGTTTTCTAGGAGTGTGCTTATTTCAAACCGACATGTATATGTGTGTTTTATTTCAGACAATTAAACTCACAGATCGAGGTCTTTATGTGAGCCTGGTCTGAGATTAACAGAGAGTTTTGTATTTGTATTAGATTTGGCGTCTGAAGCAATACAGTTGTGGTCATTATGATTTAATTCATGGTACTGATGATAATCATTTATTGAAAATTCAATTAGTAAAGTGCACATTGATCAACATAATAAAAACCCATTAATGTAAATATGCCGGAATTAGAACATTAGTTCAACTGTAGTCTTATTTTAAGGGGGGGATTTATCATTTATTCAATGAACATCAAAATAATCTGCAGCTGTTTTTTGAATATTTAAATGTACATGTCCTCTTCCTTACATTTGAAAATACTGTAATAGTTTCTTGAATCAAAACATTCCAGTGTCCTCATCTCTCTCTCTTTTTTTTTTTTAACTCTACAGCTTTTCTCTGTTGTTGTTTTTTTTTTTTTTTTTAACTCCCCTCCTGTCTAGTTTCACAACACAGTGATTTTGCTCTAACTCCTCACCTTGACACCACTTCTCCTCTGCTATCATCACCCCTCTCTCTCTTCCTCTCGGCATTCGTCTCGTCTTGAACACTTTCTCCATGCATATTTGATGCCTTCTGCCCAGCTGCAATAGACTGTCTGAATTAAATAATAATGATGTGTAAAAGATATGTGCTGGATATAGAGGCTGCTATGAGACAATGACAATTGAGTTGCTTTACCTCCAGATGGGGGTATGGTCACTTTGTCTGCTACAGCCCTCTTGTTTCTAACAGACCCCCCCTGTATGTTTGTTCAGGGGTTGCACTGAGGAGTATGAGATGAAGACCATGGAGCAGAAGCCAGAACCTGAGCCTCTGGCGGCAGGATACAGACCATCTCCTCGCTCCACGTGGAGGTGGGACAGCCCACCAATTCCTGCAGGGCTCCACATTGCCCCCAACGCCCAGCGCTGGGCCCCCATGGGTCCCCCGCCTCCTCCACTGCCACGCTCACACAAGGCCATTATGTCCGTTCCCTACAGGGAGCCCCAGCACCTCAACTCCAAGAGGTGAGACTCAGAGACGCTGATTTGTTCACATTAAAATTACAGAAGACACTGCACTGGGATTCTTATAACATAATTCATTAGCAATAATAAAGAATATTCATATTGAGACTGAATGTACTTGATGTCTTTGATACTCCTGACTGAAAAAGACGGAGTGAGATTGTTTATTAAAAAGCACATATGTACAGTATAAGATCAGCAAAGAGTTAAGAGGAAGGTTAGAGACTTTGTCCACTGGGTCCAACATGGACAGAAGTTTTTAGTAGATGATTGATCTATGGCTCAACAATGCATTTTTTTAAATTAGTCTTTTGAAAGAATGGCTTCTAAACTTTTTTAAGGTTATAAGGTTCTAGTATTGCCTTTTTCTTTCTTGGTTGCTAGCCAGTATCCACACACACAATACTTTAGCCCCTACTAAAGTCAATGACGACAACCAAATCCTGGCACCTTCCATTTAAGAAATTCCTTTTTCTATTTTTTTTTTCAGTGTGCTTTTTACGTAACTTCCAGAATGACTCCTATTTGATTTTCATTGCCTAACTCATGTCTTACCTCCTGGCTAACAGTCAGCCTGTTTGTGTGCCCTCCAGGCCTGTGAGCTACCCAGAGAACCACTATAGTCTGTCTCCTGCGGGGGGCGACAGAGTGCTGGCCTACAGAAACCCCTCAGCCAGCTTCTCCTCCCCCTCCTCAGGCCTTATCGGTCTGTCCACGATGGGGCCACCTGGGATCACACCAGGCCCCTTCGTACGCTACAAACCCTCACCTGACAGGTGTGTGTCTGTGTCTGTGTGTATATGTGTGTGTGTGTGTGTGTGTGTGTGGGTGGGGTGTGTTTGTATAGCCTTTTGTTCTCCTAGCTTTCCTCCTTCTCTGTTTGATCTTGATTAAACATGTCTAATGTTACTCATAGAAACTGTTTTGTGATCTTGAGTCATATCTTCTTTTCTTAAGACATGCTCAATAATGTGGAAGATTCAGGTCTGAATTTAGACATGTACGAACACTGTGTCTCTGTGAGGAAGGATCTGTTGTGTGGGCAGCTCTTCCTCACAGTGTGGAGGTTGATAACATCTCACCCAACCAGAAATGCGTTTTCACCACCATCAGGAGGCAAAACAGAAACTGAAATTGTCCTCTGCTCAGTCAAATGTGAATTCTACATTTCAAGTGCTTTGAATGTATGGAGTATGAATATGTGCTTGAGTTAATTTGACTCCTCTCCTTGTTTTTCCACGTATAACTGACTGTGCATCAGTG
Organism: Labrus bergylta; assembly: GCF_963930695.1. Classification (NCBI taxonomy): domain Eukaryota; kingdom Metazoa; phylum Chordata; class Actinopteri; order Labriformes; family Labridae; genus Labrus; species Labrus bergylta. The sequence continues at coordinate 21,442,906 of NC_089205.1, forward strand.
TGTTTATTAATCAACCCCCACCTCCTATGGTCCATCTGTGTAGATATGGAACAGGACAGCGCCCCCTGCTGCCCTATGAGCCCCACCTCAGTGTGGACATGAACTCCAGTGGAGAGTCTTCCTCAGGCTTCACCAGTCAGGAGAGCACCATGGAGCGCTGCAAAACAGGTACATTAACCACAGATTGACCCTCTTTTTATTTTATTAATGTGCAACAAGAAGAGTACCTGCAGCAGTACTTTAAAGTACCTTAAATCAAGACTAACAAAAGACTGAATGACTACTTGTGTAAAAGAGTTTGTTTATAGTGATGAGCCTACAGGGAATTTACACCGATGCCTTAATTTAATGAAACATTTTGCTGCTTAGTAGTCACTTATTTCCCTCGGGAGATGGTAGAGCCAGAAAAACGGAGCTAAATTAGTTTGAGTTAATTTTGTACTTGTACCCATCGGGTGATCAAAACATGACTCCATAAGAATAATATTGTTTCCCTCCGTCTAACGGAATATAAACAAAGATCAGTTTTTCTTAAAATATGTGTTAAAATGTGGCCACAAAAGAATGTGTTTAAGGTCTTCAACGACAACCGCCGTCTCTGTATCTGAGTGTAAATGTGCAGAGTTAAGTTACCACAGTGTAATTCTGCGGCTTGTTGGCTGGGTTGTTTAAATGTGCTATAAGCATTTAATCCTCTTTGTGGACCATGGAGGTTCAGTGTAATTTGCTTTAATCCTGTGAGTGTCTGTATGTGTTTCTGTGTAGAGCCCCTCTGGCATGTCCCCGCTTCATCTTCCCGGGGTCCGGGTGCTGGAGGAGGTCAGAGGAGACAAACTAGACAGGATGTCCCGGGTAAAGACTCTCCAAACAGACACTCAAAGGTCAGTCTTGTCATCACCACGTGTTATTCGTTTTCCTTACTCGTCTCGTTGCCTCTCTGTGTCTTAATGTTGGCTTCTTGTCCTCTGCAGGGTGAGACTCAGTACTCCAGCCACTCCAGCAGCAACACTCTGTCTAGCAACGCCTCAAGCGGCCACAGCGACGAGCGCTGGTTCGAAGGAGGAGCCGGAGGGGAGCGAGGAGGCAGCGGGAGTTGTCTTATCGACCCAGCTGACCCGGACCCAGACCTTCTCAACAAGGGGGGGTCGAACGACAGCGGCATCGACGCCTCAACGCACTACAACAACGCTCGTCAAGGAAACGTGTCAAACAGCCAGTCGCATAAGCCCATGCACTCCTTCGTCACCTACAGCGGCATGCAAGAGCTGTCTGTGGGAAGGAGCAGCGGCGGGGGAGAGGTGAGGAGAAGAGAGTCCTCCCCAATCATACCAGCATCAGCCAACCAGAACAAAGGGTACCTGACGAGGACATTCCCGCCTCCTGGCTCCAGTGCTGATAAAATGGATGCTTTCAAACCCAGGTGAGAAACAATGAGATGCATCTTTTAAGGCGTGTTTTATGAAGCTCATAATAACTCAAATGAATCTCAGATAGTGACGGGACAGATTCAGCTCACTATACTAGAACGTTTTACAATCATATATCTCACAGTTTAACGCTGCTTTGCTTTACGGAGAATGAGCATACTGGTCATGACTTTAACAGGTCAACTTTATGAGGAATCTTTAGAGAATGAATCAGCGAGCAGCAGGTATTCTCAGACACTAGATCTCTTTTAGACTATAGTGTGATGCATGGACATGTATATTTGAGAGGCACATTAGGGATTAAAGCAGCTTTAATCCTTGTGAAACATACAGATCATCATGTGATCTGCTGGTGGACCTGTCCCCCCCACCCCCACATCATGGATACATGCAGAGAGTCAAATCTCTGTTTGTTGGATTACAAATATCTGCATCTTAACCCTGAGTGCCATAAAGGGATGCTGCAGTCTGTGCTCAGTGTGTGTGTTGGACCATGAACATAAAGTAGACATAGAATTACATTGAATGATGTAGGACAGAGAATGATACATCACAAGTTTTGTTTTGCACACATGTAGACATGATAGTGTTGTGAGGTGAATGCTCACACTTCCATAATAATAAATAACTTGAAGTCATTTACTTGACTTGTTAGTTTAAAGTTTTGGAGCAGTAGAGAATAGGTTCATTGAATCAAAGACATTTAAAGTTGCTTGATAGATGAAGTTCATAAGTCTACTGCTGTCATTGGTGTTATTTCAGCAGTCTGATGAATAGAATCAGTAACGTGACACTGTCTTCATTGCCTGATTGATGAGGAGGAGATAAGGAACATTTTTGCTACAAGAATTAGTAATGCCAAAGACACAGGTAAAAAAAAGTGGGAAAAATAAATTCAGTTTTAATGGAGTTGAGCATTATTTTAAACAAATGTCTGTTTACTCTAGTTGAGGATATCAGCACCACTGTCATGTGTGTTATTTTTTTAATGAGGCTAAGGCCCAGTAGGTGGTTAGCTTAGCTTAGCTTAAAGACTGTAAACAGGGTAAAACATCTAGCCTGGCTCTGTCCATTTTCATGAAGACCTCTTCGGGCCCCTCTGTTTACTCACTAGTTAACACACCTAAAAGGGGTTAGCTATGCTGATTGTGTGTCTCAAAAAAGGTTGAACTTTTCCTTAAACTTTCTGTGATAGAAAATGTTGACTATCCATCCAATAAAAAATAATTTAGCAAAGGGGTTATTATGAAACTATTTCCTGTTAATGTAGTCCCCGCCCCCCACAAAGAAGTCATTGATCTGTTCAGATTTTCTGTTTATTTCTTCCTGTGATCTTTTTTATGATGTAGTAATCACACGTGTATCTGTGTGTCTTGTCCCTCCACCCAGGGCCTACACACCCCAGGGTTACAAGAGTCCAGCAGAGAAAGCTCGGCCTATCCGAGCAGCTACCACTACGCCAACTTCAGCTCATTTAAGCTCCACCCCTCTGTCCAGCTCCGCCCCCAAGTCCTCCTGGACAGGGAAGAGCAGACAAACTGCCTGGCAGGGTGACGACAGAGGCCCATCACCTTTAAATGCAACGACATCCAGTTCAGACAGCAACAGCAGCAAGAAGTGAGTTTCTGACGGAGAACTTTAACTAGGAAACATGCCTCTACAAATGTAAAGGCTGTTTCCCGGGTTTGATCTCCACCTGAGCAACAATTTCACTTCTCCCAACATCGAAATCTTTTCCTACTACAGGCCAACATGATAGAATAAGATGTGTGTACAAAACACTTTAATAACGCTTCAATAACTCAACCTCAGTCACCTGCAGATGAAATCTTTACAGTTTAATTCCTTACTGTGGCCTCGCTGTAAATGTGCTGCAGAGGTAAATGATCTGGGTCAATGTAGTACGCACAGGAAAGAATACATGCTCTATTTGTGTTTTTGACACTCGTATCTCACCAGGCAGGTGGATATGAACTCAAAGAACGTGTTTGGACAACCTCGACTCAGAGCGTCACTAAGGGACCTGCGTTCTCCGAGACGGACGTACAAAAGTACCATCGAGGACGACCTGAAGAAACTGATCATCATGGACAACCCTGGAGAGACACCACAAAGAGATCCAGTGAGGAACACACCCACAGTTTCTGCACACCCATTTCTATCAGTCCACTGTCTCCCCTTTTTTTAAATTTGCTCTGACCTTTTTTCTCCCTGCAGTCTCCCAGACGGACTTTGCAGCGCACCTTCTCAGACGAGTCGTTGTGCAGTGGGCGCAGAGAGGCAAGCTTCGCCAACTCTGAGAACCAGACGACTCCCACTGACTTACTGTTCACCTGCACGCTGCCCACACGCAGACACATGCAGAGCAAAAAGGGTGAGTTCAAACTTCAGCCAGGAACTAAATATTCACTGCCAAACCTGCTCTGTTATTTGCTGCCAGCTTTCAATCTGTCAGTATCAGAGACTGTTATGCAAGAGTTTTTATTTTTTAAATTCCTGACTTCTGCAACCCGTTGTCCTCTCCCCCGTCCTTCAGTTCCTCTGTCGGCCTCAGAGCTGTCTCTCACAGAAGTAAGAGACAAAGTCCCCCCCCTGAGGAGGCTGGACCCCGGGCTGATGCCTCTCCCTGACACAGCCTGTGGACTGGAGTGGTCCAGCCTGGTCAATGCTGCTAAAGTCTACGAAGGTGAGGCCGGAGAGTCTTCAGGATTAGGTTTGTTCAGTTACATATAATATATGGTGTGGGTGTGGGTTTTTTTGTTTTTGTGTTTGGACAAAAAAAATGTTTGAATAAGCAGCTTCACTCAGACAGACAGTGCAGGTATGTGCTCTCTGCTGAAATTATAGCTCAACATTTTACGAAGAGATGCACATAATAACTACTGATAACTACTGATTGTTTTCTACCATATACAGTATGTGATTCTTAGTCTAAATTTTCAAGGATATACAATTGTTCTGTTGTAAGAAAAAAGTGAGATTGATGAAAATAATGAAACAGCTCGTCATGTAAGTGATCTTGTAAGTGTAAGTCATGTTGTCTGGATGTGGAGGGTCGATCAGGTTCACCTTGTCTCACTCTTCTGTCACATGATACTCCTGGGAAAGAAAGACAGATCTTAGTGTTGATCACAAAGACCACCACAGCCAAGACAAACGCTCCAGAGACTCGAGCCAACACTTGATCTCTGAGTTTACCTGCTGCCAGCTCCTCCTCTGTGGAGACGTTTTGTGTCCTGTATCCCGAAGGACTAAAAGTCTCGTTGGTGCAGCTTTTTGATCAAGAAATGATGCGTCCTTTTTTTTACAGCACAAAGAGCCGTCTCCCTCTTCTCGCTGAATGAGCCACAGGCTGGAGGTCCAGACATGAGACCAGCCGTCAGTCCAGTCCAGTTTCAGACTCCTCAGACTCCTCGGACCACGCCCACTTTCAGCTGGTAGGTCAAACTACAGCTACTGTTGTAAAGTTGAAAAATAACTCCTTAGATACACGTTTATTCTTTTCTTAACTTTGTCATGACTGCCCCCTTGTGGTAAATGAGTTGAACTGAATGTGTGTTCACAGCGACGAGGTGCCCAACGAATTGTCTGGTCGGCTCTACCACCTGGAAGTGATGCTGAAACAGCTCAACAATGATCTGGAGAGAGTGAGAATCATTTCTTTTCACAATTTTCTCTTTACTAAACAGTTAAAAAAATATAAAACCTCCTGGGCGGAATTTGAACCCAAGGACAGGACAGTGAGGTCTCGTCCACCTGTTTGAAAGCCCACTCTTTTCTTTTGCCGTCACATTGTAATTCATTAGTGCTTTATTGACTTGTGAAAACAGATTCACAGTGTTTCTACTGATTCTGATGGTAGTCTAATTTAAAGGGTATCATGTGGCACAAAAATGTTTTTTTACAGAACCATTAAAACAATTTTATCAGCACATACTTGTGCAAGAATTCTCATAAACAATTTCTCAGTTTACACAAGTTTATAGTTTTTCTTTCCTGCCATTGATATTGTAATCTTTAATCTGTTTTGTTCCTCAATCATTTTTTTAATGTTGTCACTTTTTTAACTATATTGTGAGCTACTATAAGAATGATATAGTCGTGAAATATTGGTAACATCTTAATAAAACTTGTAAAAATATTTTTGTATGTTTCCATTATTGATGCTAAGCTAAACTAATAGCTATTAGATGGAAGTATGTTGTTGATCTTCTCCATCCCTAAGGCAAAAAAAACTAATAACTGAGTTGCAGCATTTTTAAATGACTCTTTTCAGTAATAGTAAAAAACATAAGCTCCATTTGTTTTCTGGTAACACTTTAAAGTCATTATTTCTGGGGGGTTTTTATGTCTAATTTCACTGCCTCTCTCCCTCCAGGAGAAGCATGATAAAGTCGTCCTGCTCGCAGAGATGGCCAACCTGAGAGAGAACAACCAGCGGCTGCAGGAGGAGAGCCTGACAGCCAGCGAGCAGCTCAAAAAGTTCAGTCGTCTTTACACAAACCCCAAGAGCGAGAGCGACCACGAGGCTCACTCCTTAACACACGAACATGACTCAAAGAGGGAGTGACACCAGCACCTGCAGGAGGAGAAGAGGGAGATATTCAGGCCGCAGAGGGAGGACGACTGTGAGACAAATCCTCTTTCCTTGCACACACAGGGGCAGCAAAGGTCACAATGATGTCACCTCACACAGCTTCCACTGGACTGCCTTAAACTGTAGAGAGAGTGAGGGGAAAAAAACAACCTGATTTTTCTAATGCAACACTCCCCGAGCCTGTTCACACACACACACACACACACATACACACACACACACACACACACACACACACAGAGCAGGGAGCCTCCCTCTCTGTAGTCTGAGCCTGTTTATTTTTGTAAACTGAAGTGGAAAAGTCTTATAGACCTGTCCTATGTTTAAATACTTACCTACTATGCCAGAGGAGCGAGTGCAGGAGGAGAACCTGACTGTTTAAGAGACATTACATCACCTGGAGAGGCCTAGTACTGTTTCTGCAGCAAATCAGCCAAAAACTAAAGACTCATTACAGACTGCATCTCCCAGAATGCACTAGAAGTATGGAGACTCTACAGACATGGTACTGTAGATAGATGAGGTACAATTCTCATGTATCAATATGACCTTTATTGTACTGATATTGTATAACAGTCTTACTAAAGAGGTGTGTGTGTGTGTGTGTGTGTGTGTGTGTGTGTGTTGGGTGTACAGATGGTACAGATACTCAGAAGCATTACAGCACAAATGTTTTTGTGCTCAATTTCTTTCCCTTTGGTGTGTGTGTGTGTGTGTGTGTGTGTGTGTGAATGTGATGGACTTCTGAGTGAAGAACAAACCTGTTTACGGTCATATAAAAACGTTTGGGCCACATTATTCTTCTTTCCTCCGTAAACATGGACGAACCACAGTCCCTGAGATGTGAAACAAGCCATCAGGGAGTGTAAACAGTCCACGTCTTAAAACTCGGAGATAAACTGAATTTTATCTTTAGTGTAGTGATTTGTTTTAAAGTTGATCGTCACTGTTTTTAGCAGTGCTGCATCATCTCAGACCTAAATGTACTGAAAGTGTATTTTATCCCTGTGACATTCTCTCACTGCGTCTTTTGAAATGATCTTTTCATTCTGATATTGAAACAGATGTATGACATGTCAAGTCAAATGCATTATGCGTTTTAGAATCTATTCCTTAATTATGAAGCTGCTCTGATTAGCTTAGCATAAATACTAGAAACAGACAAAAGCGGTTAGCTTTGCTCTGCCAAAATACAACAGGATGAGCTTTACAGCACTTCTAAAGGTCATAAACTAACACATTAAATAAATATAAAGTCACCCTTTAAGATAGTCCTTTCTAAATTCACAGGCTTTTGTTTTGGGATCCTTGTAGTCATTTCCAGGAGACTCCATGGGTTGCCTGGTAACCGGTTCCGTTGTCACTACTTCTGTAACCGTGTTCGATCCTGCTATCTGATTAGTTATTTCAGCCAACTGCTGAAGAAGATTTTGTTTAGCTTTTTCTTGTTTTACTATTATAATATTTTTGCCTGCTTTTGAAAACAGTTAGCAGACATCTTGCCCTCATACTATTTCAATAAAATATACTAAGATATAACAAGTATTAAGTGAACTTTAGGGGTGCTGCTGGGTAGATTTTGTCACTTTTAGGGGCTAGCTGTTCTCCCTTGTATCCGTCTTTATGCTAAGCTAAGCTTTGTTCATTACCCCCCATGAGTCAATCTCTCCATCCCGCTCTCTTCCAGACAGAAAGTCAAACTATTGTTGTTATTGTTTCTTCTCTGCATAGCCAAATAATCAACATGAAACTGTACATGAAACTCACTGGACAACACTGAAGCTCCGTCATATCTAAATTGCTCTCTGTGTGTGTGTGTGTGTGTGTGTGTGTGTGTGTGTGTGTGTGTGTGTGTGTGTGTGTGTGTGTGTATGTGTGTGTATGTGTGCGCGCGCGTGTGTGAGAGAGAGAGAGGATTTGTCGCTGTGTTCTGTGATAAGAACCCAAAATGAACACAAACTACACTATTTATACTGCTAACTTTAACGATATTGTGTACTATATCTATTTTTCATACAGTAGTAGTGTGTTTTGGATCCTGGGACTGAAAGGACAAATCCTCCCTGCAAAGGATGAATCTAAGCTTTCTGTGTCAGAACGGATAATTTCTGATCAAACTGAATTTAATGATCATCTCCTGCTCTGTAGATCAGCTACTTTTTCCTGGTCTGACTGGAACTGTTGTATTGTCACACCCCACCTCACTCAGGTTTCTCGAGATGCTGTTAAAGACTCTAACCATGTGGACGTTTGGGCTGAGAAGCAGATAATTTGTCATTGTAGTTCCCCTTTAAATAGTTACCGGTATGCATATTAGAAAACCAATTAGCAGCGATTTTAAGACTATTTTTAAATTTTTAATCTATTGCCATGATTTTAAAATGTTGAATTAGCAGGATTAGCCTAAACAGACTTTCTCCACACCTGGACATGTAGTAATATGTGCCCTGAAGTTTTAGCTAACACGCCTACTCCTCTTATGAACAAAACTTCCTTCTACTGGCACATGATCTGTAGAGAAAACGAACAGTCTGTCCTCCTGCTCCGCCTCAGCCTTTAATGTCTCCACCTCCTTTATTCTCCTGCAGCTAGTCACATCAACTTTTATAACAGTAGACTTTATACTTGAGCCTATTTTCACCTTTACTAGTCCGTCGTCACAGATTAAAAATATAATGAGGTTCGCTTCATGACTGGAACAATTTCTTGTCTTTGTGCAGCTTCGCAGGTGTCGCTGTGATTTTAGTATCTGCATCTCTCACTAGTTTGCTTTGTAAAACTGGCAAGGTTTTCCTCTTTTGAATATCTATTTTGTTCATGTTATGTGTACTGTAAGCTTTTGATAGCGTACACCTGAATCCCTGTTGAACAAATGAATATTGCATTATGGTTAACGGTAATATTGTATGCCTAGGTTTGTTTTTTAGATGTTTTAATATTTTGATAATTTATTTTTTAACACATTCCCACTGTTGCAGACAATAGTGAAGATAAGAGGGTACTGTGTTTTATTTGTGTATGCGTTCTTTTCTTCTGATCTCTGTACAAAAACATGATTTGTATGATTTATTGTTTTTTTGTTTTTTTCTATTTTCTCGAGTCGTTGTTCCTCCTTGTGCATCACTGCTTCCTGCATGTTGCAGAGGTTTGAGGTGCAAAGATGAAAAGGTGTGGTTCCATATTGTTTTCTTTGGGTTGTAATAACTTGTACATTTAAAAGTGTAAATTATGTTTCCATTATTTTATACAAAATATATTAAAATAACTATCAAAACATTGGATGATTTTATTTGTTCATTTTTAATGTCGTACAATATTCACCTCGTCATCGCTCTGATGTTTCACAAGTGGTTGTTGAGACGTGCAACCGCTATTCATGGTCGGAAAGTTTTTACATCTCTTCTCTGTTCTAACAAAGTGCTCAGAATTCCTGAACTCTAAGATGGCATTGGTCTTTGATTTATTGTAACAGTCACACCAAAGCAACTTCCATTTTTAACTGCTGAATTCTGGCATCTTAAACATTAAAACATTTAAGTTATTAGAAGTAAAGGTTCATTTAAAAATACATTAAATATTTGCAGGTTCACTTTTTAATGCATTAAATGGTTTTGAGAAGACAAAAGAAGAAATTAAACACCTGATCATTTTTAAATTTGTTCAAACTTGTTTGGCCAAGTCTACATAATTTCTTAAATGGATAAATAATTACATTTTTCCTGAAATCAAATAATCCTCACTAAAGTTATCCTTGAAGTGCAATCAGTCAAATCTTAATGCATTAAGATGACGTGTAAATCATGACAAACCCCTCCCTTACTTTCAGGTGAATACTGTATTAAACGTTCTAAAACAGTCAGATGAGTCAACAGCTGCAATTGGCAGAAGAACGGATCTGGGGACAAGGTCCACATACAGTTGTAAATCTTAATGAAGCAGATACTAACATCCTGTTCTAACTATGATTAAAATCATTGGACTGGTCTCACAACTCTGACGCCCTCTTCAGGAAGGGACAGAGCAGGATGTTCTTCCTGAGGAGACTCGGCTCGTTCAGTGTCTGCAACAGACTCCTGAAGACCTTCTACCAGTCTGTGGTGGCCAGTGCCCTCTTCTTTGCTGTGGTGTGCTGGTGGGGTGGTATCGAGACTGGTGAGGAAGGCCCGCTCTGTAGTGGGTCTGGATCTGGACAGTTTGGAGACAGTGGGTGAGAGAAGGATGAAGGACAAAATCATAACCATCCTGGATAACTCCTCTCACCCTCTCCATGACGAGCTGTGGCAGATGGGCAGCTCCTTCAGCCAACGCCTCATCTCCCCCCAGGTGCAAAACAGAGCGCTTCAGGCGCTCCTTTGTGCCCACTGCCATAAGACTGTACAACAGCAGCCTATGACAACAGTAACAGTCCGTCCTTGACACTAAACTTTACCCCCACAAAACACGACCTGCTTCATTATTATCATTGTATTATTATTATTACTTAGGTCAATATATATATATATATACATATATACTGTACATTCTATATATTTTTCATTATATTATACTAGTCTATATTATATAACATTTCATTATATTATATAACTGCACTCTGCATTACTGTGGTACAACACTGCCTCTTCTCTGCTGTTTACATTACTTGCTATTTATTTATCATACCAAGTCACTTTAATCATCACTTATAACTGTATCGTCATTCTCTTGAAATACTGTCTCAATTCCCCCGTTAACTTCCTCATTCATTTTTATATATACCCCATTTTTTTTTCCTTGCTTATCTATTCTGTTTAATGTGTATTTGAGCTTTCTTGTCTGTGTTGCTGTAACGCCTGGATTTCCCCTCTGGGGATCAATAAAGTATTATCCTATCCTATCATATCGTCTGCAGCCCCGTCTTGTGCCCGTTATCAGTTTAAATCTAGTAGGTTTACTCCATTCAGTGCAAACAAACACAAGTTAATAACTTTCAAAGCTTGTTTTATTTGCATCATAAAATACATTCTTCGGTAAGTACTTGCATTGTAGACAGAACACTATAATAAAATTAATTAGATAAATTCTGACGAGCTTGCCGCAGTGTAAACGGGTGTGAACAGTGAAAAATGCTCAAGTTGTTTAGTAGAAAGGTTACAAATACTTGTGTAACATGTAACACTTCACCATCAAATCACAGTGACACTCAATCCCCTAGTCACCCTCTCTAAAGAGACTAAACTTTAAGTGTTCGGGTTCAAGATCCACACATGAGGCAGTCATCTCGATTCTCCAGAGAACACACCATGGCCGCCATGTTGCGCTCTTTGATCTCCTCTGAGGCCTTGACCGGCTCCTGCGCCTCCTTCAGCTTCTCCTTGTTCAGGGTGAACTGGATGGGGTTAGCGGCTGGCTTCGTCCGCAAGTAGTACATTCCTGTTTTCAGACCCTGTGAAGAAAAATGTAAATAAATTTAACACGATTTGAGATTTATAGAAATATGTCATTCTTTCATCCTGATCCGTCTCACTCACTTGTTTCCAGCCGTAGAAGTGCATGCTGGTCAGTTTGCCATAGTTAGGTTCAGCGATGTGGATGTTCAGGGACTGGCTCTGGTCGATGAAGGCGCCGCGGTCAGCCGCCATCTTGAGCACGGTCTTCTGGGAAATTTCCCAAACGGTTTTATACAGCTGCTTCAGATCGTCAGGAATCCCATCAATATCCTGAAGAACAAGCAAAAATGTTGACAAAAAACATACCATGAAAGCTCATGAACCTTATTTATTACATTAAAAAGATAAAGATAGTAACAGTATAATTTTCTTTCGATTTACTTAAACTGGTCAAATTCCTGATGAAGGCATTTACAGAAAATTCAAAAATATGTTTTTCTACCAGGATACAGTGTGTATGGCTAGATTACCTGAATGGAACCGTTATGACCAATCAGCTGATTCTTCATCTCCTCGCTCCACAGCCCCTTCTCCGTCAGGTCTTTGAGCAGATGAGGGTTGACGATCTGAAACTCTCCAGACAGGACTCTGCGGGTGTAGATGTTGCTGGTGTAGGCCTCGATGGACTCGTTGTTGCCCAGGATCTGTGCGGTGGAGGCGGTGGGCATCGGGGCGAGCAGCAGGCTGTTCCTCACGCCATGTTTGGCGATCTTCTCCTTCAGCAGCTTCCAGTCCAACAGGTCGGTGGGCTTCTTCTCCCACATGTCGTACTGCAGAATCCCCTTGCTGACCGGAGACCCTTCGTAAGTCTCGTACGGGCCGAGCTCGGCAGCCAGCTCGCAGCTTGCCTCAAGGGCGGCGTAGTAGATCGTCTCAAAGATGTGAATGTTCAGCAACTGGGCCTCTGGGCTTTCAAACGGGTACCGCATGAGGATGAAGGCGTCAGCCAAACCCTGAACGCCGATACCAATCGGCCTGTGACGCTTGTTTGACTTCTCGGCCTCCGGTACAGGATAGAAGTTGATCTCGATGATCTTGTTCAAGTTCTTGACGATAACTTTGGTGACGTCTGCTAGTTTCTTAAAGTCAAAAGTCCGCTCAGAGGTGACATACATGTTGAGTGCAATGGAAGCCAGATTACAAACGGCTACTTCATCATGGCTGGTGTATTCAACGATTTCTGTGCAGAGGTTGCTGCTCTTGATGGTGCCCAGATTCTGATGGTTGGTCTTTCTGTTGCAGGCGTCTTTATAAAGCATGTATGGAGTACCTGTTTCTGTCTGGGACTCGATGATTGCGTGCCACACCTGCTGAGCTTTCACCACACGCTTCACCCTCCCCTCCTTCTCATATGAGGTGTAAAGCTTCTCAAACTCCTCCCCCCAGCACTCATCCAGCCCAGGGCACTCATTAGGACACATCAGAGACCAGTCCTGGTTGCTCTCTACTCTTTTCATGAACAGGTCGGGGATCCACATGGCGTAGAAGAGGTCTCTGGCTCTCTGCTCCTCCTTTCCTGTGTTCTTCTTCAGCTCCAAGAAGTCAAACACATCAAAGTGCCAGGGCTCAAGGTACATGGCGAAGGCTCCGGGCCTTTTGTTTCCACCCTGGTCGACATAACGCGCCGTGTTGTTGTACACTCTCAGCATGGGGACAAGACCGTTTGAGTTGCCATTTGTGCCGGCAATGTAGCTCCCTGTCGATCTAATACAGCTGACTGCTACGCCGATTCCTCCAGCTGATTTGGAGATGAGGGCGCACTGCTTCAGAGTGTCATAAATGCCTTCAATGCTGTCGTCTTTCATGGCTAGCAGGAAGCAGCTGGACAGCTGTGGCCTGTTGGTTCCTGCATTGAAGAGGGTAGGTGAGGCGTGTGTGAACCACTTCTCAGACAGCAGGTTGTAGGTCTCGATGGCTGCATCTATGTCGGATTTGTGGATTCCGACAGAAACTCTCATCAGCATGTGCTGTGGTCTCTCAGCCACTTTTCCGTTAATCTTCAGCAGGTAGGAGCGCTCCAGGGTCTTGAAGCCGAAGAAGTTGTAGGAGAAGTCTCGGTCGAAGATTATGGCTGAGTTAAGGCGGTCTTTGTTCTCAAGAACAAGGTCTAGTGTTTCTTTGGAGATCATAGGGGAGTGGCGTTTGTTTAAGGGGTTGATGTAGTTGTACAGGTCCTCCATCACATCACTGAACACCTTCTTGGTCTCTTTGTGCAGGTTAGAGACAGCGATCCTTGCAGCCAGGATGGCATAGTCAGGGTGTTTGGTCGTGAGTGTGGCAGTGATCTCTGCAGCCAGCGTGTCAAGCTCCACCGTGGTGACTCCGCTGTACAAACCCTGGATCACCTTCATCGTTATCTGAGTCGCATCGACAAAGTCTGAGTTCAGGCCATAGCACAGCTTCTGGATGCGAGAGGTTATTTTGTCGAACATGACGCGCTCTTGGCGTCCATCTAGGGGGGGAAACAACAGTTAACCACATTAGAATCATTTTTCAAAAAAGGTCAACGAAATTATTTTAAAAATAAATAATAAGTTACTTCCATGCAAATATTTTATCAACAAAACAGTGTAATTTCTCCTGGAATATATTTTAATTACTAATCACGACACATCATTTACGTGAGTAGAACACCAATGATACAGAGAAAAATGTATCTGCGTGGTCAAATCTTAACAGGTTATATTAAATTTCCAGATGAAAATCGTTGTTGCATTTTGTGTCACCTCAATGTTGAAGGTTGTGGAAGGGTCAGGTGATTTTAATTACAAGAGTAGTCTAATATACTGTATATTCAAATAGGTCGTAATAGTTAAGAGTTTTCAAGTATCACATAAAGTAATGGAGTATAAAGTCTTATATTTGCATCAGAAATGCAGTGGGGCGGTAACATATACGAGTTTCTTAAAACAGTGCCCAATTACAGTAGTTAATTAAATTGAAGTGGTTGCTGTTCACTAATGCTATAAATTCATTATATTGTACCTTTTCATGTTATTCATTTAAGTTTTCCTTCTTTAAATGTTGAATTAAAAAAAGAATAATTACTTGTCTCTTAATATATTAAGAACCCGGAAATATTTAAACTAATAGCTGTGAGCTACGTTTTTTCTGTGAACACACATTAAACAGTAATTGAATGCAGATTTAATTCATACTGCTTTGCTAAAGTGCTCATGATGGATAGGCCGGGTCTTTGTAACATAACAATAAGTAAGGTCTTTTACCTGCTTTTTGTAACATAACAATAAGTAAGGTCTTTTACCTGCTTTTTGTAACACAACAATAAGTAAGGTCTTTTACCTGCTTTTTGTAACATAATGAGTGAGGTCTTTTACCTGCTTTTTGTAACATAATGAGTAAGGTCTTTTACCTGCTTTTTGTAACATAACAATGAGTAAGGTCTTTTACCTGCTTTTTGTAACACAACAATAAGTAAGGTCTTTTACCTGCTTTTTGTAACATAATAAGTAAGGTCTTTTACCTGCTTTTTGTAACATAACAATGAGTAAGGTCTTTTACCTGCTTTTTGTAACATAACAATAAGTGAGGTCTTTTACCTGCTTTTTGTAACATAATGAGTGAGGTCTTTTACCTGCTTTTTGTAACATAATGAGTGAGGTCTTTTACCTGCTTTTTGTAACACAACAATGAGTAAGGTCTTTTACCTGCTTTTTGTAACATAATGAGTAAGGTCTTTTACCTGCTTTTTGTAACATAATGAGTAAGGTCTTTTACCTGCTTTTTGTAACATAACAATAAGTGAGGTCTTTTACCTGCTTTTTGTAACATAATGAGTAAGGTCTTTTACCTGCTTTTTGTAACATAACAATAAGTGAGGTCTTTTACCTGCTTTTTGTAACATAATGAGTCAGGTCTTTTACCTGCTTTTTGTAACATAACAATAAGTAAGGTCTTTTACCTGCTTTTTGTAACATAATGAGTAAGGTCTTTTACCTGCTTTTTGTAACATAACAATGAGTGAGGTCTTTTACCTGCTTTTTGTAACATAACAATGAGTAAGGTCTTTTACCTGCTTTTTGTAACATAACAATAAGTAAGGTCTTTTACCTGCTTTTTGTAACATAATGAGTAAGGTCTTTTACCTGCTTTTTGTAACATAACAATAAGTGAGGTCTTTTACCTGCTTTTTGTAACATAACAATAAGTGAGGTCTTTTACCTGCTTTTTGTAACATAATGAGTAAGGTCTTTTACCTGCTTTTTGTAACATAACAATAAGTAAGGTCTTTTACCTGCTTTTTGTAACATAATGAGTAAGGTCTTTTACCTGCTTTTTGTAACATAACAATGAGTGAGGTCTTTTACCTGCTTTTTGTAACATAACAATGAGTAAGGTCTTTTACCTGCTTTTTGTAACATAACAATAAGTAAGGTCTTTTACCTGCTTTTTGTAACATAATGAGTAAGGTCTTTTACCTGCTTTTTGTAACATAACAATGAGTGAGGTCTTTTACCTGCTTTTTGTAACATAATGAGTAAGGTCTTTTACCTGCTTTTTGTAACATGATGAGTAAGGTCTTTTACCTGCTTTTTGTAACATAACAATGAGTAAGGTCTTTTACCTGCTTTTTGTAACATAACAATGAGTAAGGTCTTTTACCTGCTTTTTGTAACATATTGAGTAAGGTCTTTTACCTGCTTTTTGTAACATAATGAGTGAGGTCTTTTACCTGCTTTTTGTAACACAACAATGAGTAAGGTCTTTTACCTGCTTTTTGTAACATAATGAGTAAGGTCTTTTACCTGCTTTTTGTAACATAACAATAAGTGAGGTCTTTTACCTGCTTTTTGTAACATAATGAGTCAGGTCTTTTACCTGCTTTTTGTAACATAACAATAAGTGAGGTCTTTTACCTGCTTTTTGTAACATAACAATAAGTAAGGTCTTTTACCTGCTTTTTGTAACATAATGAGTAAGGTCTTTTACCTGCTTTTTGTAACATAACAATGAGTGAGGTCTTTTACCTGCTTTTTGTAACATAACAATGAGTAAGGTCTTTTACCTGCTTTTTGTAACATAATGAGTAAGGTCTTTTACCTGCTTTTTGTAACATGATGAGTAAGGTCTTTTACCTGCTTTTTGTAACATAACAATGAGTAAGGTCTTTTACCTGCTTTTTGTAACATGATGAGTAAGGTCTTTTACCTGCTTTTTGTAACATAACAATAAGTAAGGTCTTTTACCTGCTTTTTGTAACATAACAATGAGTGAGGTCTTTTACCTGCTTTTTGTAACATAACAATAAGTAAGGTCTTTTACCTGCTTTTTGTAACATAACAATAAGTGAGGTCTTTTACCTGCTTTTTGTAATATAACAAAGGCTTTTACATTTTTTTGGCGCCAAACATGACAAAGGACTCGTGCCTACCTCCATAATTAATACATTTCACTGAATACTTGAGGCCAACATGCATTTCGTTTGAGTTCATGATAACATTTACTTGTTTTTAAGTTGATTTCGGTAAAATAATCTCCATAAAGCTGAAACCTGTTTTGTAACACTGCTTGAATAGCAAAGCTAGTTTCACTAAAGAGCTACTAGCTGACTTGTATCCTGGTTCGTCGACTTCAGCTTTGTAGGTTTGAGTTATGAGTAATAACAACGTGTCGGTCGGTGTGAGGCCGCAGGTGAGGCGCAGTCAACTCGTTAATGAACTGCTATATCTGTACTGGTGACAGGAGGAGAACTTAAGCTAACCTGAGGCGGAACAACACCTCTACATAAGAACAGAAAACATCTCACCTCGTTTAATCACATGCATGCTGGAGGACTGTGAAGTTAACTCGTCTACAGAAGGCAGCAGGTGTCCAGAGACGGGTTTTATCTTCTCCTCGGCGACAAGTTGTGCTGCGGAAACACAAACTCTACTCAACCTCAGACGATAAAGCGCGAATGACTCCTAAAAACCCCGCTAAGGGTTGTATTTGTACGGAAGGCGTCACCGCCACGTGAACAGATTGACAGGCGATTTTATCCAATCAGGAGCAAGACAGTGCGGGACTTCGTGTCTGAGGACCAATCACTGTCGTTTCATATGTCAGCTTCCTCTTCCGCTAATTTTCACGGACAGAAATCTGGCGGGAGAGAAGTGGGTCACAACCACAACCTAGATCAGGGGTGGGCAACTGGCGGCCCCCATCAACCCTCAACGTGGCCCTCGGGTCAATTTTGACACATCAATTAATTGGAAACATGAAGAAAAGATGACAAAATCTGCCATGAAATAGTGAAAACCAGAAATATGTCCATAATAATATTTGATCACTGGTATATGTTGAGTTAAATTTGAGACATTATTGACTGTAATGGTTTTTGTGTTCTACAATTTGGCCCTTGCTGTGACCAAAGTTGCCCCATCCCTGATCTAGATATACGGGTCATATAACATGTTGTGAATTGTCCCGACATGATTCAGGATTTTTATACACAAGATTGGAAATTGATTTATGTGTGTTCCTACAATATTTAAAAGTGCAAAGCATTAAAATCAAACATTCCTGCAACTCCAAAAAAAAAGATTAAGTACACGAATGATTTCATTGTTTGGGTCAGTGTTTAAGAAAAAGGAATTAAAAAGCAAAGCTGGCTGACAATTGTTCCCAGAGCTTGAACATAGGTTGCTGGTGTGAAATGTAATGTAATGTGTGGGTAACAACTTTAGAAATTCAACATCTATTGCTTTGTGAGGTAAGGATTAGTTAAACAGAGGTCATATTATTTATGTTTCAACACTTAGTGTAAAATGGAAGGAAAGATCTGATTTAAATGTATTAACGGGGATGCTCATCTGTTGTTTTCGTATGTATACAAAATCAAAGTCGGTAGGCTACTACAGTAACTCAGGCATATAAAAAAACAGTAATGATCTAGTAGGTTGCACCTTTCATGTATTTACTTCACTTTTGTTTGGTTCTAAATTAAAACTTTCTTCAGTTAAAGTAGCAAGTCCATTCTGTAGAAAAACTCTGTTATACTGTGCAATATGTATTTTATATTTCTGCAATATTTTACATTTCATACTGTGCAATATGTATTTTATATTTCTGCAATATTTTACATTTCATACTGTGCAATATTTATTTTATATTTCTGCAATATTTTACATTTCATACTGTGCAATATTTATTTTATATTTCTGCAATATTTTACATTTCATACTGTGCAATATTTATTTTATATTTCTGCAATATTTTACATTTCATACTGTGCAATATGTATTTTATATTTCTGCAATATTTTACATTTCATACTGTGCAATATCTATTTTATATTTCTGCAATATTTACATCTCATACTGTACAATATTTATTTTATATTTCTGCAATATTTTACATCTCATACTGTGCAATATTTATTTTATATTTCTGCAATATTTTACATCTCATAATGTGCAATATTCATTTTATATTTCTGCAATATTTACATCTCATACTGTGCAATATCTATTTTATATTTCTGCAATATCTATTTATATTCTGTTATGCTACTACCTGTAAATAACTCCTACCATACATTGCCCATATTACCTGAATGAGAGTTCCTTTTTTTCATTTTCTTCTTTTGTTGTTTTTAGCTGTGGATGCTTGTATGTGTGTGCACTTTAAAGTGAAGCCAAATAATTTTGTTGTACAATTGTATAATGACAATAAAGACATTCTATTCTATTCTATTCTGTTATTGGTGAAAGGTGATTGCTGGTAAATTTCAGATTAGTTCTGATGGGCTAATGGGAGAAGTTAACACAACATGTTAAGTAAAATAAAATGTGAAAATGTATTCGTCTGTCCTATCTGGCATATTGCTCTGAATGATTTACAGAGAGAATGAGAAAGTAGATTCTTAATGTGGAATTAAAAGGTAAAAATGTTGCCTCTGAAATATATAAAGCAGGATGACAGAGTCACATGAAATGTGAAGTACATCTACAGAACTTGCAGGCCACTATCAATTCATCCTTATTTTTACAGTCTATGATCCTTACCTTCGCTGCAAGAATCTACATTTGGGATCATGTGTATGTTAGTTAGTTTGTTGTAGTTACAACTCCCGTCCAGTAGGTGACCGTGGCGCACCACTAAGCATCAAAAGTGTCTAGAAGTAACGCCATTTCCTACCAGTTGGTGGCGGTAATGCAACACAACGCTGTTTGCAGACCGCTAACAAAGCACCGAGAAGAAGAACCAGAACACACGAAGACGTCCTGTAGTATGAGAGCAGGAAAATGTGCCTATTTCTTTTTAAAGGATTCTGCACGAAAACAGTTGTGACAAGTTTGCTACATGGGTAATAGTCGCCGCTTTTTCATTATTAGTTGTAAGAAAAGACATATTCGTGTAAAACCAGGGTAAAGAGAGGCTTGTTAAACTGCAGCAGCGACTTGATCTGTGTCTGTGTTAATTGTAATGTTTAGTGGATTAACTTGATCAAAGAAGCTCTTTGGTCAGCCATGCCTTCAAAGACCCGGGCTCCCAGACTGGCATCGGAGATCGGGACCACAAAATACAGACTATTACATGTGGGGGATGGAGTAAGATGGTGAAACAGGACTATACACACACGCAAACACACACGCACACACACACACAGCCTGTTATCGAGTCTGCTGCAGGTCCAGAGCCAGCGCACTCCTCAACTTCCTGTGTGGATTTCCCTCCTACATGCTGCACAAGTCCGCTTGTACACGTAGCTGTGCTGACACACCGATAAGCACCACAGACAGTCTGTGTCTCTGAAGTCATGTCCAGGTCCAATCGACGGTACAAGCCTTTGCAGCAGAGCAACAACAGCGGCTCTTTACCCGGCTGTGAGGGGCTGCGGATGCCCAGAGCCCGGGTGCTGCTGGTCTGTCTCCTCGGTGCCCTGGTACTGGCGGGGGTGCTGGGAATCTACCTGTCCAACGACACCTCCGCCAGTGGACAGGTGAACGGCATAGCAGCAGCAGATCTGACCAAAGACAGGGTAAGATTAATGACATGCAAACTCAGTACGGAGCCCAAAGTGTTAACTGGAATATAATAACCAAAGGCAGATGGTGTTTCACTGTTTCATGAGACGTGTCAGTCTCGGCTGCTCTATTATGGAAAAAAAAAAATCATAATCGCGATTATTTTTGATTGAAACTCGATTTCTTTAGCAGCACTAGTACAGCCCTTGTTATTTTCTGTGCCAACATGTTCTCCCTCGCAGTGCTGTATTGTTTCTCTACCTTTTGATTTGTAAACAAACATTTAAAGGTCTGATCACATGTGTGGTGAGGAATTAATCATTGATTGATCAATAGGTGGAAAGACAGAAATATTATCAGCTGCTATTTCTTAAGCAATTAATTATCAAGAAGACAAAATGCCAATAGTTCTCTCAATCCAGCGAGGAGGATTTGCTGCTTTTTTTTTCTATAGGTTTATGGCCTAACGCCACAGATCACACATTTACATCAGGGGACTGAACAACATATGTACAGCATGTGAAACACTTCGCCTGGTTTGATTGGAAAAAGTGAAACACTTCCTTAAACACTCTTACATGGAAACTACTGAAGAAACTGAAGAAAAAGAGAGGAAGGACTCCTCTCCTATGACGTACTGACATACAGAGGCCCAGAGTGAAATAATTATAGATGGATCCAGAATGACATTTAACAACTGGAGAGGGTTGTGTTGCTTAAAGATCGAGATCCAGACAGATTTGTAGGCTCCTTTGTTTGTAATAAGCTTCTGTGACTGATACAATTTCTTAAAAAAAAAAAAAAAAAAGGTCAGTTTGCAGCTGAAGGAACTAAAATCTAAATACTTTTGGACCAGAGAGAAGTGTTAGTAAGACAAAACTAACAGAGTTATTCCTTCATCTTGGACATGAATACATTGTAAAAAATTACAGGCAAATCAGAAATCTGAAATGAAAGTAATAGAATTGTGCACACTCTCACCGACAACATTTAGGCCTTTTTTATGAAGCCGCTTAGTGCAATTTGTGCAACATATAAAATCCTCCAACGTCAGACCTTCTATTCACACAAGGGCACAAAAAATAACGTTTCATTGGTAAATAAAAGGTAGAAACTTCAGGAAAAAACAACAGACGAGTGGTCCTTCATTCACCATGAAACCACATGGAACGGATACTGTAGAAAGACAGAATACTACAAAATTACAATACCACATGTAGAAACAGAATGACAGTTATGAGCAAGTTTTAGGTGCCACCTTGAACACATAAAAACCTCCTCACCACAGTGACATGGAGAGAGTTCTCTGAGCTTTAGTCATACTTTGCTGTCTAAGTAGTTTTGGGGTTTTAGCTCCCTACATTTTCTATTTAATCATATCGTCTTCTCTCCTGTCCATCCAGTTGTCCCACAAACCCAGTAAGTGCTCTCCAGCCCAAATCCGCCGCCTGGCCTCTCAGGTAGACGGTACTCGCCTGTGGGAGAATCACCTGAAGCCAATCCTCATCCAGAGGCTCCCGGGGACACAAGGCAGCCTGGCCGTGCAGCAGGTGTGTGTAAATATTTAGTTTCCATCTCATCTCATTTTAAACAAATGGGTTCCTCGCTCTTTTTAAACCTACCCTCTCTGCTCTGCTTCAGCACATCACCTCCACTCTGGCCTCGCTGTCTGCCGGCTGGGCCATAGACCTTGACTCTTTCCAGTCTGCAACGCCTCGCGGCCAGGTTGCGTTCACAAATATTGTCGCCACTCTGGATCCCTCGGCTCCACGGAGGTTACTGTTGGCATGCCACTATGACTCCAAGGCTCTGCCTCCGGACCCAAGGGCCCCTGAGAGGGTGTTTCTGGGAGCCAGTGACTCTGCGGTGCCGTGTGCTATGATCCTGGAGCTCGCCACCTCTCTGGATGCCCAACTTAGATCCTTTAAACAGCTGGTGTGTAGTTATGAGCTGGTGGTTGCACTTGATATTTAGAGAATATTAGTTTCCCTTTATTTGATACTTTCATGTTTTACTTCATAAAAATACACACAGCCTGAGGTGCTGACACTTTGTTTTTTTTCTAATACTGATTTCACCCCGCTGCCTCTTTGCCTGCAGTATAGGATAGAAAATGCTGACACCAGCCCGTTGTTTTCTTTGCTGCAGTCATCTGTAAATAGCAGTATCTCTCCTGAGGCTGTGATTTATGTAGTTACTGAAGAGACACACACTGCAACTTTACTGCAGACAGAGAAACCAGCTTCATTCCATCATTCCTCTTAATTAGATCCCTTCTGCTCATTTTCCCCTTTTAGAAACTTCCAGTGACTCTTCAGCTGGTGTTTTTTGACGGGGAGGAATCATTTGAAGAATGGACCGCCACAGACTCGCTGTATGGCTCCCGTCACCTGGCAGAGCGGATGGCCAACACGCCGCATCCTGCAGGAAACACACACGCCACCATGCTGCAGGCAGTGGTGAGAGGGGAAAAAAAAAAAAGTTTGCTTTATGCAGCAAACACACACTGCATCCATTGTCACATGCTCACATCCAGCGGAGACACACTCAATTATGTATGAGGATGCTGAATTTAACAAAATGCATGAACCCAGCACATCTTAAACTTTACTACAGCAACAGTTCTAGCATGTCTTTATAGACTGGCCTTGTGTTTTTATGAATAGAATAATGTGGGATAGGTCTGTATCTAGTTATAAGACACTTACAACTGCAGGAGATTTCCCCAGAGACGAGGAACATTTGGCAGAACTCAATGCATCTCGACCACAGGGACCAGGGTCTAAATGGAGGTCAAGGCAGTGCTGCTGGGTCTTGCAAAGGAAACAAGTAACCACATCAAAGAAGCAAGACCACAGGCTTTTTGCAAAAGAGCTGTGGACTGTGATTACTCTGAGCTGCATGCATTTCAAATGAAACGCTTTATAATGCATTGGATTACAATGGTCTGAATAGGCCACTTAATAATGCTGCTAGTCATTTTGTTTTTTTGCAAAGTTGCAAAAATGGTCTGAAAAGTTGCTTAATCAAGTGAGAAAGTTGCCAAGTTAGCAACGATGCTTACTGTAACTTGTAATAGACGTTTCAACGGGACTCATGCAGCATTTCTATAACATGTAAAAAAAATATATGTCCTTAAGTATTCACACCTTTTGTTTTACAATATGGTGCAATGCAATATGATATACTGGAAAATGTGTCTTTGACTGAAGTAGAGAGAGACAGGAGATTGTAGGAAGCAAGCCCAAATAAGAATCTACACTTTGAAGCAGGCCCTAATGAACACCCCACTACCAACATTTGTTCGGTGCTTCACAGAAAAACAAGCCCACAGTTGCCTTTGATAAACTGACTATAGGTTCAGGTAAATTATTTAGCTCCCAATAATGGCCTTATCTTGGCGTATAACTTACAGGTGGGACTTGTAACACAGAAAGCTTCTGATTGGTTGAGTGTTGGGTAGGATTTTTTTTTTCAGCCACAATTTTAACAATCTGCAAACCAGTATGTGTTTTTTTCACTATGCTTGAAGGGAAAATTACAAAAGAAAAGACGACAGATGGGCTCTTGCCGAAATCTGAGCCCTTATAAGCATTTATAATAAAGACAACTTCTAGCTTGTTGTCTTTGCAGTGTTGCACAAATGATAAAGTTGGTCTGTCTTTATACTGCACGTTGTTTTTGTAAAACAATGTGTTAATACAACCTTTACCTAATTGTGGTCCATACCGCCCAGCCCGGGGGTACTAGTGGCATAGTGGTTTGTGTGCGCAACCCATGTGGGGAGGTTTTAGTTCTCTAGGCAGGCGGCCCGAGTTCGAATCCGATCTGTGGCCCCTCTCCCGCATGCCATTCCCCACTCTCTCTGATTCCTGACTCTATTTACTGTCATTTCTCTACAATAAAGGCACACAAAATAAATCTTTATGTAGATATATATATCTACATAAATACCGACCAGCCCTTTGATGAAGTTTTGAGAAAAGGCCAAACTCTTTTTCTTCACCGTCCACTCCTGCTTTGCCTGTTCAGTCACATGCAGTCATGTGGCTACACATGACCGCTGTTTCCATGTGTTGTGTTTTTTCAATGGCCATTTCCATCTCCACACCTCCCTATTTGTACTTCTCTTCCAGGACCTCTTTGTGCTGTTGGACCTGCTTGGTGGTCCTGATCCACTTATTGCAAATCATTTTGATAACACGGCACGCTGGTTTGACCGGCTGATTGCTGCAGGTAGGAACTGGCTGTAACTTCTTTATGACTATTTAAAATCCCTCCCTGTGTGGTAGAGCCTAACTCCTCTCTTTACCCCTCACTCACAGAAAAGAGACTCCACCGTCAGGGGTTTCTAACGTCTCACCCCACAGAGCAGACGTATTTTAGGAAAGATGTTTACCTCGGCCCCGTACAGGACGACCACATACCATTCCTTCACAAAGGTGAGTGATAACACAAACAATCAAATGTAGAAGATATTCCAGTGTTTGAGTTATCAAGACCAGTATCCTTCTCCTTCTCCCCACTTTTTACCACGATACAGATGTCCCTGTGCTCCATGTCATCGCCACCCCCTTCCCACAGTTCTGGCATACGCTGGACGACACAGAGGAGAACATGCACCGGCCCACTGTGGTAAACCTGACCAAGATCCTTGCTGTGTTTCTGGCAGAATACCTGGGCTTCTGAACACCAAACACTGGCAACTTATTGTGCTGAAGGTCCATGTGTAAATATCACAGAAAGACCTCTACTTATTACCCCATACTGGAGTACTATGGCTGTAAGTCACGCTGATGACAAATGAGTGCAACAAAAAAACCACAACCTGATTAAGACGTTAATAAAGAAACAAGAACCTGGTGATATGAAGTGAACCGGGGCACTTCAGTAGATGAAACAACAACTTTACCAAAGACTGTGGCCCTGCTGGATTTGCCTGTCACCGTGGTTACACATCAGGGCTGTGTTAAAGCCCCTGTCTACATGTATGGGCTTATGATGTGTACAAGACAGTCAAGAGTAAGTAGTTTATAGAGGTGGAGGAACAATTTATATAGTTGATTCTGTGAATTTAATTTTTTACTTATTTCCTGTGAAAAAAATCCTAGCATTTATTTCCCTCCTGTGAATATGATTGACAAGCTCTAATGTATCTCAAAGACAGGCTTGGAGCTGCTGTGAACACTGTTCATACAGTGATAAAGGTCAAAACATGGTACGCCACATCTGTGAAAAAAAATCTGTCAATAGGAACATTTAGATTTTTGACCTGCTGTTATTTAATCCTAGCTTTATTATATGGATATACTGTATAAGAAAAAAAACCTCCAAAAATGGTAATTTACAGCTTGCAAACGCTGTCAAAACAACTTCAATAAAGTCAGAATTGTTCAATTTATATTGTCTTTAAATTTGATGCAACTTAAGGAGGTCACAAAAACGAGTTACTAAAAGCTGTTGTAGCTTCTACATATGGGCACATATGGGGAAAAAAATTCCAGTATCCTTCCTAAAACCAGTTTTAAAACAATGTCAGCTCATTCATGGTTTGGTTATACACTCTTCTTTGTAAAGAATATGTTCAACTACCTTCAAAGACCTGAAAATGTTCTTTCAGAGTTGTAGGTTGTTAAAAAAAACAAAAAAACATGACAGGTGAAGGACCGATTCAAAGGAGTCCTCCACACATGTGACGCAGAGTTGGTGGTGGTGGTGGGTGAGACAAGGGTGGAGGTGCAGGGCAGGAGTGTTGGAGAATCGGGCTGTCAGGAGGTGAGGAGTCGAGGTCAGACAAAGGGCAGATTTCAGTTCCTCCAGAGCAAGAAACTTTGAAACTGAATAAAGAGATGACACACATTAGAAAACAGAAATAATGATCTTTTTATGTCCAGTAAAAGTTTGCATAATGTGTTTATTACACCACAAGAGGGCCTGTTTTTATATGTATAAAAGCATAGACTGTATACATTATTTACAGTCAATAGTATAAAGAAGGAAACTGGACCTTTGGACTGGCTCAGAAACAGAATGGACCATTAAAAGTAATTATTGTTTAAAATATAATGAAACTATCATGCAGTTTTCATTTTAATATTTCTGTGTGACCACTAAAGGGACCAGAAGCAAATTTCTCATCAGTCAAGGAACAATTGTCTTTATTTCCCTTTCCAAGCCTGGCGCAGTCTAGGCCTGTGAAGGCTGTTTCGTCATGAGCCGGGGATCCGGCCGAAGATTTCTGCCCTTTAATAAGGCAGTTTTTTCTTACCACTGTAACTTTTGCTGCTTTGCTAAAAGTGCTCATGATGGATAGGCCGGATCTTTGTAATATAGCAATAAGTAAAGTGTTTTACCTGCTTTTCGTAAAGTGTCTCGAGATAACACTTGTTATGAGTTGATGCTATACAAATAAAAATTGATTGATTGATTGATTGATTGATTTATTTAAGGAATGTAAGATCACATTTTTTGTCATGAAATGTTTTTGCATTTCATAAAATTAGTTTGCGATTAGTTAGCTAGTAATGACATATAAATCAGTGCAAACCGGTGTCAATGCCTCCTTATTATTTTCTTACTTGAACACCCTTAATATTTACAGTCTATGTTAAGACCCTGCTCTTCTCTTGGCTATGGAGGATGAGATTTGACAAAAGTATAAATAAATAAATGTAAAAATAAATAAATAAATGTAAAAATGAATAAATGTGGAAATAAATAAAAGTATAAATAAATAAATGTAAAAATAAATAAATAAATGTAGAAATAAATAAATGTGGAAATAAATACATGTATAAATAAATGTGGAAATAAATACATGTAGAAATAAATAAATGTGGAAATAAATACATGTATAAATAAATAAATGCGGAAATAAATAAATGTGGAAATAAATACATGTAGAAATAAATAAATGTGGAAATAAATAAATGTGGAAATAAATACATGTATAAATAAATAAATGTAAAAATGAATAAATGTGGAAATAAATAAAAGTATAAATAAATAAATGTAAAAATAAATAAATAAATGTAGAAATAAATAAATGTGGAAATAAATAAATGTGGAAATAAATACATGTATAAATAAATGTGGAAATAAATAAATGTGGAAATAAATACATGTAGAAATAAATAAATGTGGAAATAAATACATGTAGAAATAAATAAATGTAGAAATAAATAAATGTGGAAATAAATACATGTAGAAATAAATAAATGTGGAAATAAATACATGTAGAAATAAATAAATGTGGAAATAAATAAATGTAGAAATAAATTTAAGACATTTAATTATTATGTCCCATTTATTTACCAGTTTTTATTTATTCATTCACGCATTTAATTATTTATTTATTTATTCATTATTTTATTTATTTATTCTAGTATTTATTTATACATTTATTTATTTATACTTTTGTCAAATCTCGTCTTCCATACTTGGCAGCCTACTGAGAATAAATCTCAAGATAAGACGATCCCTCCTCCGGCCCCGTTACTGACCCGTCAGAGTCCGTCGCTCGGTCCCTCTGCCTGCGGTTCTTGAACCAGTTGCTGACCTGTGTGCTCGTCAGGCCGGTGGCCGCTGCCAACTCCCGCTTCTCCCGGGTAGAGGGATACGGTTTATGGCGGTACCATTCCCGGAGTGTACTCCGTGATTTTTCCTGTTAGTAAGTTGTGTTAAAAAAACGTCAAAGCTAAACCACAACAAAGGCACATGGGGAAAAAGACTGTTCTATGCTAAGTAGGATATGAAGTCAGAATGCAACACTGATGAATATTCCTCTTAAATAGCATTAAAATGGGTGTCGCCGTTTTAAATTGATTGATATCCTGATGAACTGTTATTAACTAAAGAACTTCAGTAACTCTTCTAACTAAGTCCTGCAAGTGTCTCACGTTTACTTTCCCTCCCGGATGTATAGGCTAAATAAAGGTGTCAGTAAGATGTTTAAAGTTTAAAATTATTTGTTGAAGAAAATCAATAAAACATTAGTAAAGTATCATCTGCAGAATGTACTAACAATTAAAAAAAAAAAACAATTGTAGAAAAGTCTCAAAATCGATTCATAGAGGTATGCTGATAGCCTATTAGGTAGATTATAGACTAATTTAGTCTGTTACAGAGGTAGTTAGAGGTTGGGGAGAAGTTTGAATACACTATAACAGCTATAGAAAATAATTGATCAACGGAGGATCTTTTTTTATGTAGCCTACATTTTAAATCTGCATAAAGCCTAACCACAACTAAAATACCCCAGTAATTTGGTGGAGTAGAAATCAGAGGTAGCTTTGATCCTCAGGAACAATTACAGTATAAGTTTTACTTGAAAAAAAAAATATATACCAGAAGGCCAAATAAAAGGTGAAAAGCATATCAAAGATACATCAACAGATAAGATTTAGCCTACTTTGAAGCAGTAGCTCGTCTCTTCCCCATCCCAGATGGTGAGTGGTAGAGGGAATTTTCTCCTCAGACGATACTTCCCTACAGCTCCCAGGGGTCGGCCCCTCTGCCTCTCAGCTTCCATGTAGTGGGCTTGGAGCCAGAGCTGCTGCAGGACTGGGTGGCTGCGTGTGGAGAAGGGGAAACCCTCTAGCATGGTGTAGAGGTCAGTGAAGCGGCCTTGGTGGAAGGCCACTGCTGCTTTAGCCTTCAGCATGCTTTCTTGCTCCCAGAGGTGAGGAGTGGAGGAGGAGCAGGAGGGAGGAGGAAGAGTGTGGAGGAAGACAGCGAGGCGATCCATGCTACCTCTCTGCAGTAGAACCTCGCACACACAAGCTATCTGCTCGGCTGTGAAGATCATTGCCGTGGAAATTCGAGACTTAAGTTGAACCGAGATCTGTGTTGAAAGTATCTTCTTACAACCTCTCTTTTAAAACTGAACTACAGAGAGACAAATCCTCTGTGGAGCATTGTGGCTCATCTGTGGATAAACAAGTGAAAGAAAATGTGTGTTCATCTTCTCTCATCATGCCCTGACAGAATCAAATCACAGGTAACCTGAAACCATCGGGGTTAAAACAACACACCATGCATCCCTTCTTGTCTTGTACAAACACATGCAGGCACACGTTCACATACATTTTCGGCCTTTGCTATTGTATGAACCAACAGAGAGCCACGAGACAACGAATCTACATTTGAATACAATTTACTTGCCAAATTAGCACCAGTCCTCACGGTAGAGACCCAGGAAAAACACAACAAACCTTTCTTTTGTAAATGTAGTTTATTACAATATTATGAAATATAAAAAATAGAATGCATTTGAATACAAAAATGAGAAACAAGATCTTGAATGACAAACACAAATGATCCCTTTCAAAACTGTCAAAAAGTCAAACAACAAACATTATCTTTGGTGATATCTGGAGACGTTTATGTATCAGGTAGGGGGGGAGTAAAAAGACACAACCCCCGGGTACAAACAAACAGGTATAAATGTGCGTAAGCCCACAGAGGCTTGAATGTCAACAAACTTTGGTATGAAATGGCTCAAATAAACAAAGGCTACTTTCATTTACATATTGGACACATTTCCCTTTACCCCTAAGTCGTTTAAATATTGGCTAAATTGAGACTAATATTGATTTGTCAAAGCCATTTTACAAACTACCCAAAGAACAAATGACCTTAAAATGTATTCACTGGGGGGTGATCTACTGTATTTCAGTACAACCATTTTCCCATCGAAATAGATTTGACACCTGTCATCAGACTATCAAACCTATACTGAACAACAACGTGACCTTCCAAGTGAAAATACAAAGTACTTCCTATTCGTGTTTTTCTAGAAGGATCAATTTTCTTTCAGTTAAAACTAGATTGAAAATGCATGCTTTAAATAGATTAAATGTACAAAAAAGACATACAAAAATATGAATAAAAAAAAAAACACATAAAAGCCACTATTCTAACTAGATGCGGCACTGAAGTGTAGTTTTTATGTACCGTTAATGGCCAAAAGTTAAACCTCTACCTGTGAGATGACAGTGGAGGGCTCGCATGATGAGGAGTGTTTTACGGGACATCAGCGTCCTGTTTTCTGAGTTATCTTTTCTGTTCAGGACTCTTAAAGGTCCAAGGAGGAAGGATTTCAATGTGAGTCCCACCACTGGCATAAAATAACACAGCGAGGCAGCGTAAACATCGTCAATGAAAGGTGCAAAATATACAAATACAGAAGACAGATCTATGATCATGCAAACAGAACGGTCACATTATGTTTCAACAGAGAATACAAAGTGTTGACATTCAATAACAGGTATAAAGTTGATGTCAAAATTTGGTCAGGTGTAAAAAAAAAAAAATGTTTTTTTTTAAATGTGTAAATGAAGAAAAAAAAAAATCACACTTGATCAAAACCAAACATACTTGGAAGCTTTAAAATAAGGCACTTAACAATAATAAACAGATATTTTGGATGCAATGATACAAACATCACTACGTGAGATCACAGCAAACATTTAGTGTCATGCTTCAGTTTTCATCTCCCAAGAATACACACATTTCACAAACACATTGTCCTATAAAATACCTAACATGTATTGCATAGAGTAGAGACCCTTTGATTTCCTCTGTTTTGTTGGTACTTTTGGGAGAAAGACATTTAAAACAGTTCTCTAATAAAATGTAGTTTGGGTGCATGTTTTAACCCAGACTTCAGTAACTTGTAGCGATAAAAACACTGATGTGTCGCTTTAAAGTTTATATGTCACTATGGTTTCACATACCTCAGTTCTATTTGTGAAGAATACCATCTTCACTTTATTCCTGGAGTGTTGCTACATTATTGTTTTCAGGTTGTGAACATGAAGGAGATAACAGCAATACTTATATATATCTAGATCTCTGCCTTTGTCAAATAGTCTAAACCATTGGTTCTCAACTGGTGGGTAGGGAACCAAAAGTGGTTCGCGGGGCCATTTTCCGTGGGTTGCTCATGTGTGCTTGGAAGAACAATGTTGTTAAAAAGTCAAGAAGCACTTTTTTATTTAACAAGTTTGTTTCCTTCAGTTTCTTTGTTCTATCACACCTTATACCGTCTGAGGTCCAAACTGCACAGTTTTCCTTTAAATAAATCTGAATGATTGAAAAATCTAAGAAATTTGGGTCGCTATTTTTCATGACGGAGTAGTTGGTGGGTCCTGAGGCTCAACCAGTTGAGAACCACTGGTCGAAACCAATCTCATTTTTAATTAACAGCTTAGCTTGGTCTGCTGTGCTCAGAACTGCAAAAATGATGTGAGGCATATATATATATATTTTTTTATATTCTGTAGTCTTTAACATCAGAACCTGTAAGAAGTCAGAGCAATATAATCCGTGTAAAGTCTTCGGTCTGTGTCTGAAAAATCTAGTAAGGCAAGTACGGCTTTTAGTTTAAAAAAAAAAAAAAAAACCTCAGAGGCTTCACATGTAAGCCCCTGATTAATGTAAAGTACAGCTGCAAAGGGTTTGTCTTAAAAGTGCCAGCTAAGACCACGATGGCCCTGCTGAGAGAGCATCATTGTTGTACATGTCAGAACCCACACATGTGAAAAGACTTTGTGAGTCTTCACGGATCAAAGAATTTGAAAGTCTTTAGATCACTTATATAAGAAAACGTCAGATTCTGTAGCTCACTGTGTCTCATGCTTTGTGTTTTTGGAGACATTGGGTTGCCAACTAGCAACGTAAACAGACTACAGGCCCAGCTCATCGTCCACAGGGACAGACTGGAGCTGAGTCAGTATCTTGGAGTCTCCATCTATACCCTCTGGATTACCAAGCGCAGAGTTAGCGTCCACATCCTGCTCTGACGAGGGGCTTCCCAGCAGCAGCGACTCTCCCCCAGGTAGGCCTAACAAAGCCGGGTCTACAGGTAGGTCCCCCTTGCTGCGCATGTCAAACAGAGTCAGACCAGCTGAAGTGGAGAGGGTCACGGGGCTCCAGGCTGGTTGGGAGAGCTGATTGGTGGGTGTCACTCCGCTGTACATGGGGCTGAGGGTTAGCATACTCTCTGGAGTGAGTGTGTTCAGAGTTGTGGAGGTGACTGAGTGGTCCAGTGTGTGAGGGGAGGGGGTGGCAGGTGTCCCAGCGTCAGAAGCACAGTACGGTGGAGACGAATTGATGAAGTTTAATGTAGATGATGTGAGGACGCCGGGGGTCGGGGCACAGGTGGTTAAGGGATGGGAGGTTATCGGCGGGGCGGAGGTGGTGAGGATGGGACTCAGTCCATTAACAGAGATGGGTGAGGCCTCAGGGACTGTTTTCAGGGGTAAACTTGTAAGCTGGATGCCAGCTGGGATGGTCAAAATCAGCTTGCCTTGCTGGACACTCAGGTA
This sequence comes from Labrus bergylta, assembly GCF_963930695.1. Classification (NCBI taxonomy): domain Eukaryota; kingdom Metazoa; phylum Chordata; class Actinopteri; order Labriformes; family Labridae; genus Labrus; species Labrus bergylta. The sequence goes on from NC_089205.1 coordinate 21,475,654, forward strand.
AGGGCTTCCACCAAGGAGAAGGTTTCCTATAATAATGATATATAAAAGGCAGACAACAACAATCAATACTGTGTAACAACAGCCAAACATGCAGAACCTCAAGAAAACTCTTCGTTGTCTTAAAACAAAGACGCAGCGAATTGGTGTAAAATAAAGAAAGTTGGGGGAAAAAAAATACATCTGCAATAAACTTAGTCATGTGTGTCTGTTTTTTTTCTCCATATTTTTACAAAGAAAATCATGTGTGCAGAATTATTCCCTTTTCACATCTTCTACTGTTGCTCTTTGGTTTCAGTAAGAACTTAGTTTCATTTAGTTTTTTGACCATGTTATTGTATCATGTCATCAAAGATAAGCTGTTATTGTGTTACTAATGAACACCACTTCTCACACACACACACACACACACACACACACACACACACACACACACACACACACACACACACACACACACACACACACACACACACACACACACACACACACACACACACACACACACACACACACACACACACACACACACACACACACACACACACACACACACACACACACACACACACACACACACACACACACACACACACACACACACACACACACACACACACACACACACACACACACACACCTCTCTCTCTCTGCAGCCTTCCATTGACTCATCTATGATACAAAAAAATTTACTAAACTATCTTGGTACCAGCTTTTTGGTTAGCACGGGTCTATACTATGGAAGCACCAGGTGGACCTGCATCAAACATTTGATTTACTCCTTTTTCTGTTTTTCCAGTTGTTTTCTCAAAGTCTGATTTTTTTATTTTTTTTTTATGGTTTAAGCTGGTTTCCCATTTTGAAAGATCAATGCATCTCGTTTACTTACGATAACAAAAACGTGTTTCTTCTCGATAAGGGGATACTTTTTTGAGATCTAATGAAATAAAACAATAACCTGGTCATTGTGATGGGCCAGACCACGACATGCCACACATCTTTTGTACTTTTGCAACTCTTGGGATACGATATCAACAAGTTAGGATCTTAAGAAATCAACTGGAAAAGACTCGCTATCAGGACAATGGAGTAAATAAGAGGTATGGACGCATGTCCTCTTGGAGCGTCTGTGCTATACAACGCCAAATTCATGTCTTTAAAACTATACATATTCAGTTTGATATCATATTACTACAACAATGTTAAATTCTCAGATTTGAGGTGCTACAAAAACCAAGTTCTTGTCATTACAGTTGTAAAAAGTACTGGCAATGCTGAATTTACTATATAGATCTATGCATTATAATCCAATGAATGATTCATACCTGAAGAATTCAGTATACCTGGAGGAGCAGAGGGCAGCTGAATGATCCCAGAGTTGAGGAGCTGCACGCCAGGAGCCATGCTGGTTGGAGGAACCACACCCTGGATGGGCCTTAGCTGGTTCATCCTCAGAGGACCCTGTGGGACCCCGGCAGCTGCAGGTGCTGAGGTCAGGAACTGTAGCGGCAATCCAGCAGAGGGGATGGAGAGAGACGGACTGGCAGGAACCACTTGGGGGTAGGAAATGGTGGATGAAGTTTGGATTGGGGAGACTGGGACAAGCTGGGGCATAGATAGGGAGACTAACTGTGCTGGTGTGCAGGCTTTTGTCTGGGGAGAGATAGAAATAACCTGTGGGACCTGGACTTTGCCAGGTGATGAGTTTGTGGCTTGGTTCCCCAGCTGGTGTGCTGTTCTCTGCGGCAGCTGGGAGATGGAGACTATGGTTGTGGACCCTTCAAGTGAAGTTGATGTTGACACTTCCTGCTGGTGCTGCACCAGTTTGCTGCCTGTGTTCACTGTCTGGCTTTGGAAATAAGGTGTTGGCGAGGCAAGGGGGGAAACCGGGACCAACTGGGGGCACTGGGACACCTGTGCTCCAGAGGAGTGCTGCACCAGCTGGGATACCGGTATCCCCTGGATGGAAGGCACAACCTGGGGCGGAGAGAAGACCTGAGGCATGGAGCTGCTGGAAACAACCACAGAGCTAGAACTGTTCAACTGGGAGGCAGAACATGCTATGATAACATACTCCCGTTGTGGACTGCAGAGAGGCTCAATGGAGGATAATGAGGCTGGGATGGTGAGTGACTCCTGCTGTTGGGTGCTTTGAGTTAAGGCCAGCGAGGGGAGACTTGCAGGGGAAGACAGAGTTGGTGAAGAGGGGGATAACGATGAAGAGGTGGAAGATACTGTCTGGCTGCTGTCCTCTGATTTGGAGACAGTTGTGAAATCCACTGCATTGTTGCTGCCTGTCTTAGTTTGGAGGGGAAGAGAGATGATGGAAGGGTGGTTTGAGGCTGGTGTGGTGTTATTGTTAAGAACAAGAGCTGGAAGACTGCTCAGATTGGCATCAATGGCTGAAACCTCTTCTGACATAGACACCGTTTGATGCTGCACGCTGACAGCAGGTTTGGTTATGACCTGAGCCCCGTTCAGTATCAGAGGCGAGTTAGTAACAGGACTCAGTGTGACTGTTTGGCAATCGGCCAAGCTCAGCCCGTTAATGATGACACCAGCGCCGTTGCTGGAGATGAGAGAGTTTCCGTTAAGAAGCAACGGATGAGAGGACGTGAGGAAGCCACCTGAGCCGTTGAGGATCAGCTGGCCTCCCGCGTTGCAGGGGACAGAGGAAAGAGAGATGATGGAGGTAGTGGAGCCAGAAGCCTCCTCTGGTTTTTCAGGAGTGTCGTCCATGGGGCTCACCTCGTCGTCAGAGCTGTGGTTCCCATCAGACTCACTGGAACAAGAAAAAGTTTGTCAGATAAAAAGGGAAAGTGTTGGGAGCTGGGCTGTATTAGTACTCATCTTATTATTGATTTCCTTTGAAAGTTTCAAATCCTCTAAACAGTGAATGCTTTTGCTGTTCAAACTATGTTTTAAGGACAAAATTGCACAAATGGACCAACCCCATCAGATCTTTCTTTTGAATTCTGACCAGGGAGTATATTTGATAAAAAAAAAATACATGGTATGCCTGGACAGGTAGGCATTTTCTTTTCTAATGTAACATATAACTTACTTACACAATTTAGCAGTCTGATGAATTCAAGGCATAACATTGAAGTCAAACAATCAGGATACTTCTCGCAGGGTAGCATCTGTTTTTTGATTTTAAATCATTATAGAACCTACCTTTATTTTTTTACACCATGAAGAATGTCATCAACTCAAATAGGCTACACGTGCAACAGATTTAAAGAACACATTAAGTCAGTAATAACTCATTTATGATTGAAAACCTTTTGAGAGAGCTATATGAAAAACAATTATCATCATTACACCATCTTCATGTTTCATGCCCATGTCATTAGTACATGGAAAATGTTATATTACAAAAATAATTTAATTAATTCAAAATGTTTCAATAATTCAATGACTGTATAAAAAAAGTGATTACATGGATTGTTGCAGAGATACTTTCTTGTTTAATTAGTACATTTTATAGACACTGCCTGTCTGTGGTGATTAAGTTGATTATTATAATCTACATTTTATGAGTCCCCTTGGACTGGATTGGATTGGCAGAAGTGACATTTTCATGATAATATTATCAAGAATCGATTTAGAAAATAAACTTGAGTGTTGAACAGATTTCTCTCTTGTGAGAACAGCCAATGGGTACTATAATTAATCCTTGTCATCCTTTTCTGTTAATCTTCACTCGCCCAAATAAAAAACAGTTGATCCGTATTAAACAATCTGAGCGCTGAAAGGATGCTGGATTCGAAACTTGTTTAGGTCCTTCACTTTGTGAATATGTGCAGCCCTGGTTGTCCAACCAGATAAGACTGCCTGCCAGACCACCACAAACTCTCAGATCTGATCAGATAAGTCTGATGTATTGCCTCTTATCTCTTCCCACATTGCTTTGTGAAATAGTAGCTGTAAAACTCTGAGATTTCAGTCTGTGTGAAAGCATAAAGAGTAGTTTCTCTCTCTCTGCTTACCACCCCCACCTTCCCTGGTTTGAGCTTTTTCTCTATCCTGGGTCACCCTGCAGGCCCAGGCAGAGGTGCAGGGTTTCAGGAAACTTGAGCCACTGTGGGCGCCTGAATCTCACATTTCATAACAAAGCAACATGCTCCTGTCTCAGACCTGTGTGGCTTCACTGCTGTCAGAAGTCAGCTCCTCTGTCAGTCTCCTAAGCAGATCCAGGGGTTTTTCTTTGTTAACAATGAAGTTACTCTGTAGTTAAATGTGTGGCTAAGTACTGTTTCTATACTGCTCTGCTCAGGCTCTTAGGTCTTTGTTTACCTTGAGGGTTTGGTCTGGTAAGTTCAGGGACTCGACTGAGTGATCCCTGTTGTCAAAACACAACATAGACTGATGAATAGTTTCTACAAGAATAAATGTAGTTAGGTTCAGAGCAGCTCTCCGTCTACATAATGACTTTTTCAATATCTCCTAGAACTGAAATATTGCAATAAATAGGTGTGCTCGTCTTGCCTTTTGCTGTGGGTCCCGGACGGGGTCCTGTCCCTCTGCCTGCGGTTCTTGAACCAGTTGCTGACCTGTGTGAGGGACAGTCCAGTCACTTTGGCCAGGTTTTTCTTCTCGTCCGGATTGGGGTACCTGTTGCTCTTGTAGCACTCTTTCAAGGCATTTCGAGACTTTTCTTTGAAGCAGTACACGGTCTCCTCTCCGTCCCAGATGGTTTTGGGCAGGGGGAACTTCTTTCGGAGCCGGTACTTGTCCACTGCGCCCAGGCTGCGGCCCCGGGACCTCTCCGCCTCCTTGTAGCGGGCTTTCAGGTACAGGTCCTGCAGGAACCCATGGTTAGACGGGTGGAAGTCGTGGCTCTCCAGCAAGGCGTACAGCTCCTTGAATTCTTCCCGGTGAAAAGCAACCAGTGCCTGGGCCTTCAGCAGGGTCTCGTTGCCACGTAGCAGCTCGGACGAAGGAGGTATGGTGGATAGAAATCTCCACAGGCGATCCACATTGCCCGCCTGCAGGAGGGCCTCGCACAGACATGATATTTGGTCGGTGGAGAAACTCAGAGCTGACTTTTGGAAACTTTTGAACAACTCTTCCGTAATTATCACTGCATCTGTTTCGTCTTTGATCTCCGATGCCGTCGGCTCGTCTGGGCTGTTCTCAGATTGTTCTGCAGACTCCAAAGACAAGGAAGCCATTTTTACTTTAACTTTTTTTTTTCCACCACTAGTTCCTCCTCCTCCTCCTCCTCCTCCTCCCTCCCTCCCTCTCTCTCCCATTCTCCGCCAGTCGACCAAATAGTAAATGTGCCAGTGAAATACCAGCGACCCCGCCCCTTTCTCCAACTACACTGTCTTTGTTAGAAAGCTTTAATACCGCTAACTTTCACATGTTAAAACATTATTCAAATATGAACAAATTCCCGTTTTACTAACTCTCAGACTAAACGTTGTTTTCCGACCAGATTAACACATTTCTTGTTTAATAAAACTCGTTCAATGGCTTTAATATGAAACATCTGAAACCAATCTTGCACTTATTTTAGAGCTGTCTTAAAACAACTCAAACTGATGTTCAGTCAAACATGAGGAAAACGAAGACGCAATAAAACATGAAAAAGTAAAGAAGTGTGAAGACAGTTAGAAGCAGAGCCAAAAGCCTCGGTATTAAAGCGCTGTTTAATAGGGATTCAACATTTTTCTTTTTAATAATAATTTCAAGTTTCACATGAGTTGTTTTTAATACACTGAATATAATTGGTCAGAGGAAATAAGAAAACATGAGACACAGTGAAAATTAGCTGCCAGAGTGGCCCCTGTCAGATTGTTCTGGATTATAACTGATGCACTGTAGGCAGTATTTAAGTGTTTAAATTAATACTACTAATGATAATAATAATAACAATAACACTACAGGCTATGGAAAGTGGAAGATGAAACTAGCATAACATGTAAATACCTAACAAAGGTAGGCTATAAATACTTTAACGCATGATAGGCTTTGTCAGGATATGGCAACAATGCATATCTATTTCCAAAATGAAACACATTTAGTAGGCTATGTGATATTAAGGAAGGCTTTTGCACAACAGTTTCTCCATGTTTGTCCTGGTAAGACCAGTTTTCCGGCTGGTTTTCTAATGCAAATACTGTCAGTGCCACCACTAACAATTAAGCTTACACCAACACGGATGTTACACTTTGCATTTGTTTATGCAGACTTCATTTGATTTTTTTTTCCCTACAGAACATTCTTGAACATCCATTTTATCAATGCCTCATGTTTGTGTATATACCAAATACTGTGTGTGACCATGTTCTGCAGAGAAGTGTGAATGATGCCAGGCAGGTATGCAGACCTCTATCTTCTTCTGCCACCATTGGAATTAAAAGCTTCACTATAGTCTTCTCTCCCCACCCACCCCCTCTCCCCACCTGCTGTTTGGATGTAACGCCCTTTCTTTGATCTTCTCTTTCCTGCCCATACATGCTCGAGTCTGTTATCTTTACTTAAGAAACACTTCTTTTCAGTAAAAACATGTTAATGACTTAAGACTGGCCTTTGAATCAAGATAATAATTAGTTTATCAATATCAGAAAATCTATATATTTTTTACAACTCTACTTATTATATCAATGTCATCATGTTTCTAAAAAAGAAGTAATTATTTCTAACTATAACAAACTATACTATTTTTTTTACATTAAATCAGCAAGTGTAGACATTTTAATGTAGATGTTAAAAAATAGAGCCTTTAATACTTTGTAGCCATGCAGGACGAGTCTGCTTTTCAGGTCAAACTAGAAGTTTTATGCAGGCTTCAGGTTTATTTTTACACACTCACACACACACACACACACACACAAACACACACACACAAACACACACACACACACACACACACACACACACACACACACACACACACACACACACACACACACACACACACACACAAATCCCTCAAACTACACTGTTGAATATATCAGCCTTTGTCCAGTTATCAAAGTTTATATCATACAATCAGTGGTTTATTCTAAAGTCTGTGTAATACAGCAGGTTTATTCTTGAGAATCGTTTAACCCAGGTCGCAAATATATATCTACAAACATATGAGTTAATTACTTTTTTAATTGAAACTATAAACTAAAGTTTATTATTAAAATAGTGTAATTGCTTATTGTATTTTCTGAAATATTAAAAAGAAGCAAGTAGTTGTTTTGTACACATCAGTGTGGGGCTTAATGCTGAGGTAATGTGAACCACTGAGTGCAACGTTTATTGTTTTCAGTTAAAGAGTTAACAGAGTTATAATTAAATTGTTGAAGTAGCTAATAGGTCTGGTTTGTTTCATATAGGCTCGGGTTTCCTTTAATTGGATGGCGGTCTAAATCAATTTCAACCAGGAGCAACTGCAAAAAACATACGTATAAGATAACCATCAATCCCCACATTGTATGAACAATATAAAAAAAACTGACCCTTTTTTTCTTTTCATGGACTGAACATGGGCATTATTTAATGAACTGAAGAAATAACTGAAGAATGTTTATTTCGAAATAACTTATTGAAAGGACTGAAGAGTATTTGACTTTTGAAATATTTATAAGTTTAATGTTTTTTTGTAATTTAACAAAAAATGTAATTTATGCATTGAACTATTTTTGTTGTGTCCTATTTTCTATCATTTTAAAACAAGTACTTTATACTTTTTGGTGAAAATCCCAAGTCTCCTGAGTTTTATTAAATATTATCATCAGTTTAATTTATCTTATATCAGTTGCCCAATCTTAAATTCTTCATATTAATGCTAAAATGTATATTTTAATGGAAAACGTGTGCAACAATAGCGCCTCGGTGTGGTTATTTCTAGAGTCAGAAATGGCGACATCTGCTGTTCTAACAAATATTGTATCGCAGCTAATCTGGAAACAGATCAAATACTAATAATTCTACATACTCTTATTTTTCAGAATCAAAAAAAAAAAAAACAACATGAAACGGAGTGACTACACCTAGTTTAAGTAAACGATGCAGATCAGCAAGAGAATCCCGAATTCAAACCGGTAGAGACGCTGATGATGCGTGATGACGTTACGACTTGCGTCATTGGTGCGGCCGGTCACGTGATTTTATTTTTTGGCGTGGCTAAGCAACACACGAAGCGGAGCATCGAAACATATTGCTGTGAGAAACTTGCACATCAGAAGTTGAATTTAACGTATCGGGTGGTCTTCTTCGGGCGAGATATCACTATTAATTTAGACAGATGTAAGTATTTAATGCCTCTGTTATGTCTTATTTAGGGACCTCATTGTATCCAACGTGACTGCGCTGTTGCTAGCTACCAAAACAGCTAGCGTTGACGCAGACTGTGACTAACTAAAACGAGATGGTTTACAGTGTTCCCACCTGATAAAGTATTCAAACATTACATGCAATCTCGTGTATGTCCACATGTAAAAAATCCACCTCACTACGTTAACATGTTGAGGAAGTCAGAACAATTTACGAGTAAAAAGAAAATAACATGAGAAGACACGAGTTATGGGAGTGGTATGACCTAACACTTTGTCTCTAGTCATTATTAATCATTATAAACCATCCCTGTCAATGGAAATGTCTTCTACTGGACTGGCTTCAATTATTTAATACATTGAATTATTATTTTCATGTAAAAATAACAAGTCTGCGGAGCTGATGTGATGTATGTATATGTATATATATCTCATGCACTACATCACTTTATTCTATCTTTTCTATTTCAGTATTCATACAGTTCTGGTTACTTTATTCCTGTTGTTTCTTATCCATAATTGCACTATGGTCACTTTATTTATCTCATTTTTACCTTTACAGTTATATTGTATATATTAGTTCTGTTGTTCCATTATTCACCATATAACTCTGTATATATATATTTATTTCTCGTTTACTGTACATAGTTCTGTTTACATCTGTTAGTCCGATCACTGTCCACTTATATCTACTCTTTTATATTTTGTATTTTTAAGTTAAGTTTAAGCTTTAAGTTGTATTTAAATTGACACTTTATATTTAGGTTAAAATGTTTTGTTTACTTGCACTGTTGTTAATTTACTGCTCTGTGTGCCTTTGAATTGCCCCCCGGGGGGCATGTATGCATTCCGTACCTCCTGTATTATGTAACTTAGTTCTTCTATTGTTTTCAGCGTCTTTTCATAAACTGTGGTAATACCAACCGCACCATGGACAGCGAAGTGACTGTGATTACCTGTCCGTATGTGGATGTGCGCCTAACAAGCACCATCTCCTCGTTTGAGGTGAAGCGCAGGTTCAATAGAGGGATAACTATAGCAGCACTAAAGGTGAGAACCATACCATACACTATAAACCTTAAAAGACACACATTTTGCCTTAACTGTTACACAGGACTATCACAGACCCAACAATATCCCTTTATAAGTCCATCCTGTTGTTTGAACCGTTTTTGTTTGAACTATGATTAGGGGAAGCTGGAGATGGTGGTTGGCGCGTCTTTCTCCAGCATGGACCTGGAGTTGTATGGTGTCTCTGACAAGTTCCTGCAGAAAATGGATGACAATGAAGCTTTGCTTGGTTCCTATCCTGTCGATGATGAGTGCAGAATACACGTATGTATCTGTTTACCCTAACCTGAACTCCACAACCTTCAGAATCACTAGTTTGTTTTTTAATTTGTGTCTGTGATTCAACCTTCACAGGTTATTGATAGAAGTGGAGGTCAATTGGAGTTCACAGATGTTTCCAAAGTGGAGAAGTTTGAACTTTCAGATGAAGCCTATAAGAAAAGAACAGGTACAGTCTGACATACTTCGGCGTCTGTTCAATTTGTGATTCTCTGACACTTTATTTTGTGCTTCTGTCTCAATAGAATTAAGAACTATTTCTCTCATCTTGGGACCATATTCTCTTATTGCAGCAAGAATTCGATTATAGATATAGATATATAGAACTGTGAGGTATATAGAACTGCTAATATATTTATTAATAACTCAGTTAATCCACAAAAACAACTCCTGAATAACAATCTGTGATCCAGACAATAGCTTATATTGCAGCTGATTGTAAAATTTGATTGTTAGTTGTGGTCACTGAGAAGAAATACCATAGCTGTTATTAATTAGATAGTTTTTATGATATGGTTATTACTAGCAAATAGTTTAAAGGATTTAACCAATATTCTTTGTTTGAAGCTGCACGGCTTCCTTTACATTCTTTTCTGAAGTGCTCTGTGTTTTATACAATCTGGCCGTCTTTTCAGATTCTGCTAGGTCATTCATGAAGAATCTTCGTGTCGGTCAGTACAATGAGGAGGAAATGGCCAGGAAGAAAGCAGAGCTTGCTGCTCAGCAAGAGGAAGAGAAGGTTGCTGCAAATGCCATTTCTGTCGGCAACCGGTGTAAAGTGCAGGTCATTGGACAACCCACCAAGCTTGGCACGGTCATGTATGTTGGTAAGTGTGAATAAAGCATAGCTAATATCTGTTCAGTGTTTTACTGGTGTTAATCACTGGGTTGGTTTGTTTAGAAGTTGAGGAGACCTCTGAGAAATACTTACACCTTAGTAACAATGAATAAAGAAGGGTTATTTTGAGACTTGATTTTCAAGTCTTCAGTCTGCTTTACTGTTGCCTCTGCATTGGTGTTTTAACAGTTAACACTAGTGCAGATATTCAACATTTTGACCGGGGATTCAAATATGAACTTTAAGGAGGCAGCCCTTATTAGAGCCACCCAAGTCTCTTCTGATAGATTTTCATTGTCAGTGTTCAAAAGAGGTCCCTAAATCCCTAGCTAGATGTGATATATATGTTTATATGTAATATATATTTATTAAATCTATAGAACTACAGCAGCAAATGGTACACATTATGTGGTCGTATTGAACCGTGCCAAAATAAAACCCAGTGGCTACAGATCCCTTGACATGACTTAAGACCTCAGCCCTTTGATGCACTACTACTACTGCACCTTTACTGTCTCTTTTAAGCTGTCCTATCAATAAAGACACAAGGCCAAAAAAATACTCCTTAAAAAATATTAATAAAATTAAAAAGAAAAAAACAGACAGATGCAATCTATGTTGCCAAAGCAGGACAGAAAAGTATTCATAGTTAGAGATGATTAGTCAAAATATACAATACACAAATATCAACAATCATAACAAATACAATATAATGAAAGACATGAACAGTTAGTATGAATCTTTTTACAGGTGTAATTATGTAGTACATTGAGTGCAGTGAAATTATTAAGCAGCTCGTTCTGCAAACTGACTTTTCTACCCACATACATGGCTCAGCTTCTGAGGATCAGGGAGATGCATAAAATCAGGATATATAGGATACACTCTCACTCTGTGAAAAGGGTGGATTTTTATTGTAACGTGACTGGTTGGCAGGTATTCAGCCCCTAGTCTGTAACCATAGTTTACTATTAAAGTTAGTTTTAGGAGTTCATAAAATCTGCTATTTTAATTAAAAAACTACATCATTATGGTCATTTCAGGTACAACTGATTTCAAGCCAAGCTACTGGGTGGGTGTGAAGTACGACGAGCCGCTGGGGAAGCACAATGGAACGTAAGAGTTATTTTTCTTTACATTCTACCTCAGCACAATGTTTGTAATGATGGTTTCCGTTCTCATTTGACCCTTTCTTTTTGTCAATTGTGTCTCTGCAGTGTGGAAGGGAAGCAATACTTTGAATGTGAGGACAAATATGGTGGATTTGTGAAGCCCCAGAATGTGACTGTGGGAGACTTCCCTGAGGAGGATTATGGTTTAGATGAAATGTAGTCCTGCAATGTAACAAAGGCTTTTGAGTATTTTTGTTGTGTTTTTTTTCCTCCCCTGACCATCAAGATTCAGAGAGTGGCTTCTTAAGGTTCAACCTCTCTAAGATGCCAGTGCATCCTGATAGAGATGAGTGTCGGGTCTCTTGGGGTGGTCAATGGGATAATCATACAGGATAATTACAAGTGTAGCTTGAACCAATGAGAGAGGGTTTTTGTTGCATGTTATGCAGCATGCTGAAGGTGAATATACACTTCTTCACTTCAAGCACTACTGTTCAACCTAATGATTTTTTTTATCGGTACTTGTTACTCCTGAGTTTACCAAGAGGGAAGTCGATCTAATGAACAGGTCTTGACTGACAGTCTAAAGAATACTTCACATTTGCTCATTTAGTTTATATCAATCTGCACCAAGCTGATTGCACAGACTTGCTAATAGTCGACTGTAGGAGTAGAATATTTGAATATATTAATATTTTCTGTTAGAGTGTTTGACTCTTAAACAAAAAGAGGCACTGGTCCTTGGTTTCCTGACTAATATGTTGTCCTAAAAAGATGTGATTTAAACTGAGAAGAATATTTTCCAGTTCATTCAATAAAAGATTAACTGAGGCCACTGTGTTTCAGTCCCGTTTGACAAACAACAAATTCAAAGTCAAAGAGGAAAGAAGAACAAATCCCAAACCAGAGCTGCCTCATCGTAGCTGTTCACCCCATTACCATCACCTTTTTATATTAAAAACTGTTGACCTGTTTGCTCTCCTTGCAGTTATTGCTGTCTACACATGTGTACAATACCTGGTATAGGAATGTTGGAGATATCTCTTTGCCCAAAAAACTACATTTCTAAAATGTCAGTTTGTGTTTGTATGTAATATATCATCAAACAGTCCCATGTTTAGGTTTCCAAGTGGGTATGCAGTAAAATGCTGTTTTTTTTCAGCAAAATAAGTTTAAAATAAAAGTTATGTTAATATTGAACCACTGTAATAACATTTTCTCCCAGTTTAAAATTTTAAACAAGTCCGTATGTTGACTTTACAAAATGTGTTTATCGAATAATTTGTATGTACAGTAAGTACTCAAACTAAGTTTTATTGTATACTATTGGAGGACAACATAAAAAATTGGAACACCCTTGACTTCCAGTGGCATTTTATTCCTGCAGCAGGCTCGTGTAAACAAGACATTGCATTTTCTGTCATCCTTACCCTAAATGATTTTTGATCAGGTGTTTGGTTGCTAAACATTGACTTAATGTCTCGACTGCTCATATACCTAAAAAGTACAAAGTATCATTTGTGTTTAATCTCTTGATTCTTCACAACACTGGACAGCTACAGCATCGCTCTCCTGTGAACCACGTCTCATTCCTCAGCTTTTGAATTTACAAGTGAATACTATGCCTTATTTATCCTGTGATTTATGTTACCAATTCAAAACTGTTTTGATCCACTGAAGTTTACAAAAGAAATGTATATAAATCATCTTTGGTGTTTTCATTTCAATTATATGTCACTACCAACATACACAATTAAGACTGTTCTTCTCTTCCTTTTTAAAAATGGTCAATCTTCAAGGTTCTGTTGAACTGTGCCAAAGCAGAATAATAATAAAATCAATTTGCCTGTACAGAAGCTTTTCAGAATTATTGAATTGGTCTGCAACTTTAACATAGCACGGGCCTCTTATTCTCTGTCTAAAACAAACTTTAATTTACATATAGGCTTCTAAAATAACAGAGCATTGGCCTCTGAATACCATAAAAACAGTAAATCGTTAAAAATTAAACCATCATAATCAAATGGACATCCTCTTCATACTCAAAGGCTGTGTCTGAATTTGGGACTCACAAATTGCAACAAAGGATTTAGGGTTCCTTTCATAACCCATAAGGTTTTTCTGTCTTGTCTGTGCATTTTTGTATGTAGGTGTTTATTTCTGTCTACTTTCATTTGGTGAAGTGATAGGTCTATAGGTAGTTGAAGTCCAATACAAGTAGAATTTAACACGCTAATAACGCAACGCAGAAGAGGAAAAATTGCGAGGTAACGAAATGTAAGTATTGCGAGGGATAGTGGGCAAACGTAAAGACATTACAAGGGAATGCAGAAGAGATTGGGAGGAAACCCATAATAGTTATAACGAGTCGATGCAAATTGTAGCGAGTAGGCTATAATTCAAAAGTACTGCAAGGTAACGCAAAAATAATGAGGGAATGGAAAACACAAAAGTAAGGCGAGATAAATTAAATAGGCTTTTCTCGCATAAAACCATTACGGCTTAATTAAAAAAATAAATAAATAAAAATTCTGAGTCGCATGTCTCTGAGTGTTTAAAGAGGTTCTCGGGGTTCAACCCTGTCGCGCAATAAAAAAAAAAAAATTAAAATTAATAATTTGAGCTCACGTTTATTCGAGACGCACGTCACTCTTACGACGCTACATCTGACCTCTCGCGAGAAGAAGTGCAGTTTCCCCCCTGCCAGCAGTGTGGCGTGTGAGTGTGTGTGTGTATGTGCGTGTGCGTGCGCGACAGAGAAAAGGAAAGATGGCGACGCAGGAGAGCGAAGCGACTAAAGCTACCGTGAGCAACGGCGAGGTAAGAAAAAAAATGAATGACACTTTTATTATCCTGTTTTCTTTTCATATCCAGGTGAAGGGAGTCCTTATAGGTTTGTTTACGCCTCGAGTTTGGGGGTCCGTTGAATTGAAACAAGTTTAGCAGACGTTACACGAGTGACGTTGTCAGTGCCGGTTGGTTTTTTAAAAAACGACCCCCCTCCTCCTGTCCTGAGATATGTCGAGAAATACATCCTCTTAGCAAACCAATGGACGGAGTGAGATCAGCTTCGGCGGTCAGATCTCACCTGGAGACACAGACAGTGAACAGATTTAGTGTTGTACTCTCAGTGTGTGAGTCGACTGACTGCAGCAGTGTGTGCGTGTGTGTGTGTGTGTGTTAGTTTTATCACAAGGCCTGAACCTGAGCGACGCAGCTTCACTAACCAGGCCAGTCTCAACCAGCTCATTCACATTTAAAACCCCTTTTTCTTTTACCCTTTTATTCGCATTTGCATTTACACCAAACAAAATGTTCGGCCTACAGTATCTCTGTGTGGTTACCAGCGCAGTGTTTCACCTGGCAGGTCATTTTAAGACTGACAGGTTAGATGGAGGTGTACTAACCACTGCAAAATGCTGTCTTAAAAATGTCACAATGGTAGTTGATTGAGGTGATTGAGGTGATTAGGGCGGTATCTAGCTGGTCATCATTTCCCCTTATGATAAAATGCATGTCACAGGCTACCAGAGGTCAAAGTGAGTCATAACTGTGTCAAGGCAAACCTGCTGAATCTAAAGTCTTTGGCGAGGCAAGCCTAAACAATTCAATTGGTACTGTAAACCACAAACTACTACTTTAACAGGCACATTGTAAAGCTGTTGTTTTGATTATTTATTACCGTAATATTTGGTGTCTTTATGACATTAAAGATCAAGGCACTTTACCTGAAACTTCTGCCGTTTGACTTATAATAAATCAAAGTATAGTTAAAGATAAACTTTATTAATCCCCTGTGGTGGACGGGAATATAATTATTACAGTTAGTTAAAAATCAAATCAAACATATTTACATCAGTTAAATAAGAAAATACAATAATGGAAAATTACACAGTAACTACTCTGGAAAGAGTTACTGTTATTAAAAAAAACAAAAAACCACACACAGTGTGTAGCATGAGGTGGTGATGCTGTTTAAGAGTCCGATTAAACAGGAGGTACAAGGACGAGGTACAATTTACGTTTCTTTGGACCCCTTTATAGATTAACTAAATTTAAGCGTGTTCTTGCCTCTCAAATGTATTTCAGTTTCAGTGAAGTCACAAAGCCAAGCAAAGATTAATCCCTGGAAATCTTCAAAAAAAAAAAAAAAGGCCTTCCAGATTACAATAAGTCTCTTACAATAATCTGGGTTAGAGCAATAGTTGCAATATGTGAAACAGGCTATGATTCTTTGGTGTTCTTTAAAAAAAAAAGTGCCAAAAGTGCCATCGAGGGATCTGGAAAACCTAAAATAACAGATCAAGAATGATTCGGCTTCAAGAGAAAAAAAATGTCTGGCTCCGTCACGTCAATTAAATGGCAGCAAACAAGTAGTAGATACTAGGGCAAGGATACAATGTGACCTTAGTGTCGCTTTAGTCATAAAATGACTTGGTCCGGACAGATAAAGCCGTTGAAGCTAAAGAGATAAAGACCTGCTGCTAGTGGATTGGTTTAGGGAGATTTCTGTGGTTTTATTAATCCAAATAAAACACAATTAAATTTTCTGCTTTGTACATTTTGAATTGAATTGGCCTTAGCACATGAAATATTATGGCCAATGTTTGCACGTCTCAAATAACCTTTAACTAATAAACACAGAGCACTTTAATTTGTCCTTGTAATTAAAGTTGACAGAATCTTAAAGATGATCTTTTATGTAAATAACTACTAGCTAGCAACCTACACTATTCATTGTTATTGGCTATAACTACTTTTTGTTTCCTCCTGTAGTTAACACTCACCATATTTTGTAAACATTACAAATGTCCACTTCTCTGTGAAAGACTGATTTCTTTGAACTTTTTGCCCTCTTCCCGTCAAACACACACATTCATTAGTAATCCAGGGTTAAGCATTTGCTCGCTGAATGGGGGTTAATTGTTAATCCTTGTTCAGAGTGTGTAAATTGTAAATTATTACATTTAGCTACAGCTGTGAACCTGTTTCTGTAATTAGCATTTTGGTCATCTTTCTGTGTAATGATTATTTTTTCGATCCCACTAGGAGACAGAGAGCCATCTCTCTTATGTCAGTGTTGGGTCTTTTTAACAAAACAGGACATGCTCTCTAAACTATACTTTGAGTAACTTCATTGGCAGGAAACGTTGTGTTTGTAATGCTTTAAGGCAAGAAGCTTATATTATTTTAAGGCCTTTAAGGAAGCCTGTGTAAATGTTACAGCCTGCTAAGCAGAAAGCATTTTCACTCTCAAGTGTTGTGTGATTCTGGAGGCCAACCTCTGGTCTCCCTTGTGTTGGTGACAATGGGGGAGATTAGATGTTTAGATAGTCAATGAGTCTCATGACTTGGCATGGGCTTGTGTATTGTGTCATTTCGACATAGTGGCCTTGCTGGGCCACAATGAAGCACAGATTTAACTGATTATTTTTAATATCCAAATATATTGCTTGGAAATCAAAGGAGTTTGTTATAAATACACAAAGCATCAATAAGTGCAATAGAGTAAAATAGAGATTGATTAACACTTGGCCTTGAAATGAAGTTTTATCTTGAGTAACCCTCAGTAGCACCACTAGTTGTTTTAAGATGTTCTGTAAAAAGAGTGTACTTATCTCTCACACCTTTTTGAAAGTTTGGCTGTATTTTGGTTTGAAACCAACCATTACAATTCAGGGATGCAATCCAATACATTTCCATACTGTTGGTGTCATTCTTATTGCAAAGTTTATTGATATGGCATCTTTCTCAGAGCAAGGCAAAGTGATTCAAAAAACTTTAAATACAAATATGAACAAAAGAGTAGTTAAAGAGAAACGATACACTTTAAAAAACAAAGCTATACAACATTTGTATGCATTCAGAACAGTAGGATCTGCATTTGTACCAATGTCTCTGTAGTACAGACATCACAACCCGTTTTTTATCCGTGTACAATGCAAGAATAATTAGAAAAATAAGATCATTTCATTTTATGCAACTTAAAAAAAATTGATTGTTTTTTTTTATTTTTATTGATGCTGTATTACAAAAGAAAATGTTAAAATACTCAAATTCATAAAAAAAAATCCTCAAGGAAAGCGTAAGCATGAGCCCTGTCTGTTTTCCAGAGGCTCATAAAATGTCTTGATACAATTGAATTTGTCTGAGCAGAACAGCCTAAAGTCACATTGATTCAATTTGTATAACAAATGAAAACAGAAACAGAGTATGTTTTGCTCTTCTTTGCAACATGACTGACGTGATAGTTAATAACATTTTCTGCTAATTCCCAAACTGGCATGTGCTGTTTGCCAAGCACGATTCATTGCAAAGTCCCATCTTACATTTTTTGAAAATGTACATATGTCAGTATTACCTCACTTAAATCTGTGATGAATTGTGTTTATTAGTAGCCTCTTCTAGACCATACATTCTTAAAACTGTACTGTATAATCCCTGTTTTAACTGGAGATTACAAATGAATATTTACCCTGCACATATACTGCATGCTCTGCATCGCTAATCACGCTGAGATTTTAATAATAGCTTCATCTAACTTGGATTGCATTTTTTTTAAACAATGATAATGTGTTGTTTGATTGCATACCTCATCATAGGACCCAATGGCTTCTCCATCTTTGTGGCTTTCCTTGGGCAATACTGACCCTTTGTGTGTGTGTTTGTGTGTAGGTGTCGGTGAGCAGCAATGGAACTGCTGCAACAACAGATGACCAGACTGTGCAGACGGCTGAAAATGCACAGGATCCTCAGCAGCAGCAACAGCCACCTAATGCATGGCAGGTCATTAAGGGAGTCCTCTTCAGGTGAGTTTTATTTCATTTTGTCTCTTAATCTTGAAAACAGCCCATCGATAGGTCCTTCTCATACTGTGTAGTAATTATTCACAGATGTGTGATGTGATAAACAATGGTGGTATCAGAAAGCCATTTACAAATGGCACGTTAACAGGAAAATTGTGCAAAACAACAGTGAAGCTGTGGAAAGTTCACTCTTCATCTCTCCTGTGCAAACTGCATCATAAAAGAGCAAGGCAAATAACTGAATCACTGACAGTTTTTCATTCCCGTTTTGTCACAGTCCCAAGGGAAAATGTTCACTCTCAGCTCTACAATGGTCAGGGTTTTTAGTAGATCTTTAATTATTTTGATTTTACAATATTAATTGTTTTGTCCACTGTATGTGCTTGGTTGTTTATTTGATTGGTTTTCTTGGTTTAGGCAAGACGTTTCTATGCTAGTCATTTGGCAGCCGCTTAAGTAAAAGAACAAGTCCATTTATTAGATGAAAGTTTGTATCTGAGGAGTTACTCTGTGATTACCCTGCTCTTAGAATGGGAAATATCTCTCATTTAAACAGGATTGTAAATTTAGGACAAACAGATTTCCTGCCATCATTTAGACAGTTCAACAAAATGATTACGATACAATTGTCTGCATATTTTTTAACTTCTTTAATGGGACCAATAGAAACTCTAATCATATACAAATTATTTGCCAGAAAATGGGGTATTTCTGTAACAAATTCTATTATCATTTTGACTGCAGTAAATATACAAAGTAGATGTATAATTAGTCAGTTTGACTCCAAACAACCAAAGAGGAAGTATGCATGGAACAAAAGACATTTCACACAAAGGCAGGTTAGTAATGAGACAGACACTATGTAAAGATATGTGTGTACTTGATATGGTTTATGTGCCATAGAGTTCACACAGGTCGCTAAATTCTATTTAGTCCTTTTGACATAATCACTGATTTATGTAGGGAAAAAGGGTGTGTATTCTTGTTTGTTTCAAGTCTCAATGAAATGCAGTTAAACTGGATACAGTTCAATCAGATATGCTTCCTCGTGGTTTCCCCTCTCTTAGGAATCTGAAGAACAAACGTGTTTTATGGTATTAGTCTATTTTCACACATTAGGCTCAATAGACTCATCTCTCCTGCTGTTGACTGTTTTTATATTTTTGTTCCCTTTATTTTTCCTCTGACTCTGTTTTCGCCTGTTCCTCCAGAATTTTCATAATCTGGGCGATCAGTAGCTGGTTCCGCCGGGGGCCGTCCACTCCTGACCCCAGCACGCCAGCCGGGGCCCCCAGAGTACCAAGCAGGAACCTCTTCACCAAGGACACCCTGATGGTATTACACACACCCCCCTCACTTAGTGCTTTATCTCCACAGTCAGCTCTTCATTAAACCTTTTTAATTGAATTTAAGATGTTCATTGTTGAACAGTCTTCACAGTATGATCCCCTGAAGTATTACAGGAGCAAGCCACTGTTATCGCTCCCTTTCAGACGACTCACTGCTCTCCCCTGACTCTGTTATATCATAAACACTTTTTATATTCTCACCTGTCCTGCAGGATCTGTACGTGTATGTGTCCCAGGACGAGGTGTTCTCTGACTTCAACAACACAGAAGCCCTCTTCTGGTTCCACAGGGACCTGGTCTACGGAGACTGGGCCACGGGGGAGAATGGGGACGGCTGTTACGAGCAATATAAGGAGATGGACATCCCTGAGGTGAGGATGGAAGGGAGTTAGCAGCAAAGAAATGTTTGTGATGAATTTGGCAGATTTTTAATGTATTTGTGTATCACTTTTCTTTCCTTGTTTGGTGTGCTCCTGCAGAATGTGCAGCAGAACGGGTCACTCTACATGCACGTCTACTTCACTAAAAGTGGATTCCACCCAGACCCAAAACGAAAGGGGCAGTATCGCAGACTGGCAACAGTTCATACAACGAGAAGTAAGCGCTTGTGGAAAACAGATTGTAAACAGTATATGTGATCTTTGTATTTGAACTTAAACCTTACCTTGTTCACTGTTTTTAGTGTTGAACAAATTCAAACGAAGAAAGTTTATGAAAACCAAGAATCTGCTAACAGGAGAGACTGAAGCAGATCCTGAAGTGATCAAGGTTGGTTTTATTGTTGTTTCTTTTTTAAAGTTCTGTTTACTGTCAGTACAACCAATCAACTAGTAGGTTAAAAGAAATAGCAGAAATACTAAATTGGTTTTGAGATTATTTTAAAAGGTCATAGTTATAAAGTGAATCCGCCTGAGAGCATTGACGAGTTGATTTCTACTGTTAAATGTAGCAGTTCATTACCATCATGCATTTAATGAAATGTTTGCTCACAGCGGGCTGAGAGCCACGGTCCAGTGGAGATCATCTCTCACTGGCACCCCAACCTCACCATCAACATGGTCGATGACCACACTGCCTGGGTTAAAGGCTCAGTACCTCCTCCACTAGATCAACGTAAGCTCCTCCCTCTGTCCTCTGTTTGACAATTACTGCACATTGATAATCGGTTTAAAAGGCCCAAGAATGTCGATTTGCTGTTCGCCAAGACACTCTTGACACTTTTCTGCCTTCTCTAACCCTAGATGTCAAGTTTGACGCAGTTAGTGGCGACTACTATCCCATTGTGTACTTTAATGACTACTGGAACCTTCAGAAGGACTACTACCCCATCAATGACACCCTGACAACACTCCCACTGCGCCTCAACTACTGCCCGCTGTCCCTGTGGCGCTGGCAGCTCTATGCTGCCCAGAATGCTCGCTCTCCATGGAACTTCTTACCAGAGGACACCTACGAGCAGTCTGACGAAGACCAAGACTCTGTCAAGGTAATCGATATAGGTCACAGAAAGATAAATATTTGTTGGTTCAGTGTTTCCCATGCAAACACAACACTTAATTACTAAAAAAGTCATAGCACGGCAAGAGAATTCAACTGGTACGTCCCTCTCGTCTATGCACACGTCTTCCTACATATGCACTCTCACATTTATTGACCTGATGCATTCATCAACATCATCACGCTTGTCACTCAGCAGAGAATAACAATTTAAAACGTGTGTATGTGGAATAACCTAATAAACATGTGTATGTTAAATGTGTATAAAGATGTTTAGATATTTACCAGGTTTTGAGGATAACATATAAACTAAGATGTGTTATCTCTATAGCTTTTAAATAAAAAAACTCCCTTTGTGTAGGTGGCGCTTTTGGAAACCAATCCATACTTGCTGGGACTCACCATTGTTGTCTCCATTGTGCACAGCATCTTTGAGTTTCTTGCCTTCAAGAATGGTAAGTTCACAGCAGCAGGAGTTTGTTTCTTTCAGTAACAAAAGGACAATTTTCCTAGTGTTGGTCCACCCTCAGTTTCCGCTTACCGCCTCTTCGTCCTCTTTTTCAGATATCCAGTTCTGGAACAGCAGACAGTCTCTGGAAGGCTTGTCAGTGCGCTCCATCATATTTGGCGTTTTTCAGTCACTGGTGGTGTTGCTGTACATACTGGACAATGAAACCAACTTTGTGGTGCAGGTCAGCGTCTTCATTGGCCTTCTCATTGACCTGTGGAAAATCACCAAGGTTATGGACGTCAAGGTAAGTCACAGCACGATATGCTTCCTTTATGCACAGCAGGTGAATGAAAACTAGTACTGTACACCCTGGATGAGTCTGAACACTGTACTGGCTCTAAGATAGACATAACATTTGAACTTCCTCTTATACTGTTATGATTACTAAGTAAACAATAATGTTTTGTGTTTTTCAAGTTGGACAGAGAGAACAAAATTGCTGGAGTATTGCCAAGATTGGTATTCAACGACAAATCGACATATGTGAAGTCTTCAACCAAAATCTACGACGATGTAAGTTTCAGTTAACCTTAGAGAAGTGTGTCGGGTAGAGGGGTCTGATAGTTCCTGATGTTTTGTACAGTGAACGACCAAGTGTCTCTTTATGCCGGCTGAAACTCCCTGTTGGAATTATAAAATCACAAGCAGGTTCTCCTTCAAGCAGTACAACAATATTAGTATTTCATATGTTGTTTGT
The DNA here is from genome assembly GCF_963930695.1 of Labrus bergylta. Lineage (NCBI taxonomy): Eukaryota > Metazoa > Chordata > Actinopteri > Labriformes > Labridae > Labrus > Labrus bergylta. Next base: position 21,498,087 of record NC_089205.1, read on the forward strand.
TACTGTCTCTGATCATTTCTTTTCCTTGAACAGATGGCCTTCAAGTACCTGTCATGGCTGCTCTACCCTCTGTTTGGCTGCTATGCTGTCTACAGTTTATTGTATGTAGAGCACAAAGGATGGTACTCATGGGTACTCAGCATGCTCTATGGCTTCTTGTTAACCTTTGGTAAGTTTGTATACTCCTCATCTGATCCTTCTATCACGTGTGATGTTTGTTTGAGGAGAAAAATTGTTTTGAATGTGAGCACAAAAGGGAGAGAGGTGTCAGTTTTTTTTATTTATAATGATTTATTTGTGTGCAGACTGTTTTTCCATTGGTCTGCTTGTGTAAATGAAATGATGCAGGGGGGACTAGTGGTGGTTAAATTCACAGTGCTCATGTTTCTCTTACGTACAGAATTAAATCACCCGAATGTTTTATTATTAAAGCTGTATTAATGCAACAATCACGTCTGAATTCAAAGTACTGACTAGAACAGCGACTTTCAGAATGTCCAAAGTTAGTATGGATAAAAATAGTTTTCTCTAAAGACACTGAGATGGCTGTTGTTTTGAATCCTGAGTCATCAAATAGGATTGTTTTAAAATATGAAACAATCAGATGATGTTTAGAAGTAACGTAGAAGAAACTGCATCTATGATGAAGGTCTGTAGTGCTGCACAGATATCCTGTTTGACAACACTTCTTTAGTCAGATAGACTTTAACATCTTTGTTTGGTCCCGTCATGGCTTTATAGTTTTTCAGTGAAAATAATCATTGTTATGCAAAGATGAGCTTTTCCACTTATTATGGATCATAAATAAATGTTATTGGTCAAAATTGCAGTAGGAATTATATCCATATTCCATCTCACAGATTTTCTTTGTTGTGTCAGCTTAATATAAACATCTTCTCCTCTTATTAAAGATTATAACTTAGACCTTACATTTATTTTTTTTAATTTCAACATATTTTCTTATATTGTTCTTATTCCTTTTCCTGGATCGTTTTCTATTCCATTTTCTAGATGTCTTTATTGATTGGATTCCCTTGCCGACACATTGTGTCCTGCAGTGTTGATTGTTTCTGTTAATCTATTTTAAAGGCCAAAGTTAAGGCTGGTTATTATTGTCTCTCTTAATTACAAGGTCTGTATATGGATGTACCATCAGCTAATGTTTTCATAATTGCATCATGCTTGCATATCTAATTCCCAGGAGCCTCTAATGTGCTGTATAATAATAGACTGCACGAGGGCACTCTCAGTCATGTGGCCTGTTGTCTTATTTACTGCCTCTGGGCTAAAGCTGTTTATGTCATCTCTCTCACTCTGTCTAATTTTGATTTTCAGGTTTCATTACAATGACGCCACAGCTATTCATCAACTACAAAATGAAATCTGTGGCCCACCTCCCATGGAGGATGCTCACCTACAAGGCTCTCAATACCTTTATTGATGACCTGTTTGCCTTCGTCATCAAGATGCCCATGATGTACAGGATAGGGTGTCTCAGAGATGGTACGCCTTCACTTCACTTAAATGTTCATTTATGTATCTTTATAAGTTTACTTACCACTATTAACAACTTTTTACATTTAAGGACATTTTCCAACATTTTCACGAGGAGCGATTTTTGAGTTTGTAGCTTCATGATGATGCAGACACATTTGAGTTGACCCTAGAAGAACTGCTAAAATCAGTGTCAGGTTTGGATGTCTCTCATAGCATATGTTGTAGATGATCCTCAGTATCATCAATGTCAGCTTCTACACCAGTGTTTTTGAAGATTACACTGTTTTTCACCAGCTTAGGTTCATAGATGTTGCTTATACAAACCAGTACAGATATATTTGGCAGTTCCTTCTCTGTTAAACATGATGAAAGGGCAATGTTCTCATAAGCTTCACAAAACAGGGACAATGCATTTGAATCATAAATAAATGTAATCAAACTAAACTCTGTTCCTCTCCTCTCAGATGTGGTGTTCTTCATCTACCTTTACCAGCGCTGGATCTACCGGGTGGATCCAAACAGAGTCAACGAGTTTGGCACCAGTGGAGTTGAGCCGGTTCCGGAGAACACAGAAGCGGCAGATGATGCTCCTGCTGCAGCTGCTGCCATCACAGACAAACCAGAGGGGGAGAAGAAGAACGATTAAGCAATTTGGTGCCCTTGCCTGCCCCCCCACCCCCAAACCCCGGCCCTCACTGTTGGGGCGAAGAGGACTTGTGGATATCAGGCATGGAGGGGAGTCATTGTTTAGCCGTCATGGATGCCACAACAAAAAAAAAATGCAGTCCAACTGTTCCCTCTTGATTTCTGTGCTGATCCACAAAGAATCATATTCAGTTCTAGACTTTGGTAAATTCTTCTTTCTGTTCCCCGCCTTCTCGTTTTGCAGTTCAAGTGAAGTAAAACAAAACGTGATGTACTGTATTCTGTATGATTTCTGAGGGTAAAATGTCTTGGAATAGAAATTGGAAGGGGAAACGGGTCACAGTAACACAACTAATTTTTTTTCAGGGAAGAACGAGGCCTCGTGAGACTCCTGTTCTTTGTGTAGAATACTTGTGAATTGTTCTTTTCATTCCATGTGAGTAAGGTGTTTTCAGACTGTCTGGAAACAGGCGAGTTGTACTGGAGGAAACTGGAGAGACCCTGGACCATGGCGGATGCAGAAAAAGAGACAAGATGGAAGACCCTACAGAACACTCCCACGAGAGACTACTACCCTCAATTTTTAACAAATGGTTATTGTTCTTAAGTTGAACATAAAAAATAACAGCCTTGTTGGTATTAATATAAATATATTAATATTGTCAATGAATTAATTTTTGTTTACCAGTCACTGAAGCATTCTTTTGTATGTCCTCAAACTGTACAGAATCTTGGCTTGTCATGTTAATAATACCGATGTCAGAACCGTCTAAGAGTAGCTAATTTACCAGTCTAATTTTTATTTTACTTCCTCAGCTGGATGTCTGATTTCCAAATTGTTTCACGCTCCAAATCAGGTCACACTGACACAGTGGAGACAGGCCTGTACTGGAAGAATGACAGTGTCCTGTTTTTATTTTGAGTGCTGTTGGTTCCATGTTGGTACATAATACATTTTGATTCATTCATGTTTATAGTAAAACTTAAGTGTGATTTAAAATGTTTATGAAAAGCTTTGTTGATTTTAGTCTTTGTTTCTAATTTACATATCAGATTGGTTCAAGAATTAGATTTTATATGTTAAGGCTTCTTCAATCTTTATTATGGACACTGGTAACTAAATATTGTGATGAGCAGGTTTGTTTGTTGTAAACTGATGATGGTCAAGGGGTCTTCAGGGCTGCTATTTTTTTTTTTTTTTTAAGGGTTAGGTACTCGCATACAACTTTCTCTCTTGAAAAAGTGACGCGAGCTCACGGAAATAGTTGCACTGGAGTGCTCTAACTGTTTTTGTTTACTCATCTTATGGGTTGAGAAGAGGCGTGGCTAATACATCTAATAAATGTGTAATATATGTAAGGGGGGGGATGAGAAAGTAAAACTAATGCAGACCCAGGAAAAGGTATTTGCACAGCATCTTTGGTACAAAAACTGCTGCTGGGATGTCTTTTTTTAATGGAATTTAAAACAAAACATAAATCACAAACTATGACAAATGTAATTAATTTGGTAGGAAACGTAGAGCCAGCATAACACGGCTAAAATACTGCAGAGATCACTGCTCAAGCAGCCTGTCTCAGACATCAGAATCACTTCAAGAAAAATAGAAAACACAACATTTCCTTTAGGTAACATCTGGGTTTATTAACTATTTGCAACTCAATCTACATAAAGCTTTTAGCATTTGATATGGATCATACTTTGACTCTTTAGTTCTCTCTCAAGCTCTAACCCTTTCCTGTAATTCATTTATTTATTTATTTTTTACTTAAAGCTGAGTCACTGCTTCCTCTAAATGCATCTACTTTCGCTTTCCATTTCCTTTAAACTGCCTGTTCTTTATTATACCAGTAGATGTCCCTGTTCCACTTCATAAGCAAGCAGACTAAGTTGGCCAGTTGACGGCTGAAAGAAGTTAGAAATATACGGCACATATTGTTTGGAGTATGTCCTTTATTAGGGGCGGTTACCAAACGTGCAGAGTGGTCATTGGGCACTTTGACATCATTATTTATTTTCAATGAAATCAGGAATTTCCAGATCTAGAGTTTATCTGATCTGCGTCGGGATGATGATTTCAATCAGGAGGCATTTCATTTGTTTTGCTCTTGCTGAGACTGGCTTGGATTTAGTTTGCAAATTTTGATGTGATGCGTGTGTGCTTGTGGTTATGTGATGAAGCCTCATTTAAATAACTGGCAGTTTCTGCCGTAAAGTCAAGTGTGAAACATGATAAACAAATGGAGGAGGACAATATTTTTTGCGGTATTAAAATGGAAAAAATCTAGGCTATATAAAGGAAAACTCTAAATATGTATTTTTTTTTATCTTTATATAATTAGTAATTTCTTAATAAGATTACAAGTACCCCATTAATTCTGGGTAGTATACCCTTATTTTTAGAGGCAATACTATTTAGTTATGTTATTCATAAGTTATTATTTTGAGAAAGTTTCTCATTGTTTTAAATGTACTCAGTCATTACTTTGTGAAAAAGACTCGGTTTTGACTTTCCGTATATAATATTTATTTTTGAGGTAGTCTACCTGCGGTTCTGAAGGGGGAGGGGCTTCAGGTTGAGCGATGACGCCATGTCGGAGGGGATTTCCACGCCCAGAAGCAGCCTATCAGAGCGAGGCTGTTATGGAAACTCAAACGCGAAGCAACTCTCTCTTTAGACATTCAACACATGGCAATAACGCTGTTAAGTAGCCTGCCACGGCTTGGTACAACTCCCTGAGCTCGACTACAACCTGGCCAGTTCTTACCTGAGCTGTTCTCTACAACCGAATAGAATTTGGACCCCGGACAAGACTGAACCCTGATATCCAGTTCTGGAAAGAAGTCAAGGACACGAAGACGAAGTTTATGGTTTCTAAGGACTCCTCACATGAAATGAAAGACATGGACATCCACAACGGGACCTGTAGTACGTGCTTAGTTTTAATCTTGATGTGTGTGTGTGTTGTGTTGGTGTGTGTTAAGGGTTGACATCATCACAGGGCATGTGATTTGTATGCAGCCAACACCCATTCCCTGGATGTGAGCGCGCACGCTCGACCGGTGTGTTAGTTTAACCAGTGACCGTGTTCTCCGGTGACTTCATGCCCAATGCGTTTGTTGTTGTCGTTACAACAGCTTATGGATTCGAGTCGTGGTTCAAATGCCACTTAACAAGTAGAGGATATTCTAGCTTAGTGCCATTAAAGCTGTCCGAATTAAATTCATTTGAGACTCTTTTCCGATTTTTACATCTGTTAACCACGACTTCTTCGCGTTCAGCTGAAAATCACCATTACACCGGTGTTCTGTCGAGATGTGCTGCCTTGTCGAAACGTTCTACCATGGTGCAAAACAATAGCATAGGGCCTTAGGCTATCCGTATCCCCTGACAAATAATTAAAAACAAAACAATTTAGCCTATTGCTCACTCCACATGCATTGTCAGAGTCTAAGCAGCAAATGCTGGTACTCTATTTTCGAAAGATTTCAGGGAAAGTGTATCTTGATGGACAATCATCTCCTATTAAAAATGTCAACACTAACCTATAGAATCACTTAAAAACACCACTACTCGCTGCATTTGCACTTTAAGGAAATAGGAAGCACAATTTGATACTCTGTAATAAAACCTTCACTGCTCTGCTCTGTGTGCAACTTCTACATCCGCAAAGCTCTGTGTTTATTCTGTGTTTACTAATTGTGGACTATTCTGTGTTTCCCCTCCCACAGAATCAGGGTTGTCAGACTTTGGTAAGTGTTGCCTTTTTTCTCTCCAATTGACATAAAGTGGTGCGAGTTGTTGCCAAGTGTGACAGACGATAAAAAAAAAGAAGAAGTTGACTTCTTGATTACAATTTGCTTTCCTCGTCTTGTACTGTATGCTTCTCACAGAGCCTCTGGTTAATATGGAGGCACTGAAGTGTAACACAAAACATAACAGGCAACAGATCAGTAAAAACTATAAAAAATATCATATTTGTTTTGAGTTTTTGATTTATTATGCATTACTTATATTCATTGTATCATATAGTGCATTAAAGGCTTCAACATATTTGAATTAGTTATCATCACTAGTCTATTTTTTATTTATTATATTTCTGTTTTTTCACATTTGACTATATACTTTTTTATTTTTTTACTTGATTATCAAAAATGTTGATTCATTCTTCAGCAGATGGGTAATGGATGAATTGTTGACGATTTTAATGACTGTTTTAGTTCATTTTTCTATTCTGGAGCCAGAGAAGAGGAGCCACTTTCTTTGTTTAGATAGCACGTGTGAGAAACGTAAACCCCCACAACTTACATGAAATAAATATAATATCAATAAAACATACTGTACATACATTAAAAAAAAAAAAAAATCCATGAGGAGTTTGTTTTTCTTGACATTAGCTCAGTTGTTATATGGCATCGACAGTAATATAGTGCCCGAAGTGCAGTTTTACCTGTCCTGTAAATCTCTTATGTCAGTTAATATGTGTATTTGTTTATTGGCAGACCTCATAGAAGAAATCATCACAGAGTATGTACCCCCCCTCCCTGGACCCCCTCGGCCTCCTGCTGACCTCTCTGACCACCCGGGGGTCCAACAGCCCAGGCTGGTGCCCAGAGGAACAGCATGTCAGGTGTGTGGGAAAACATCACTGGCCATGTTCTTATACTGATATTAAACATTTGTTCCAGTGTAGTCATTTGTGTTGCTGTGGTCTAATGTGGGGTCTGACTCTGTAAGCAGTTTCCTGCATGATGACTGCTGGCCTCACTCGGGGAGCATGAAGGTTAGAAGAATCAGTCATGCACAAATACAGATCATACATACAGACAGAAACTTTTCTAACATATATTTATATAATTACTGTTAGAAAAGCTTAACTTGACCCCTTTTCTCAAAACAGAAGAAAGGGTTTGTTTTAGAGATTAAATATATTCAAGCCTTCTCTCCATGTTAAAGCTTTCCCCATCTTAGATAAATCAGACTAGATTCAACTGATAAAGAAAGTCTATACTTATCTGCAAAGTTTCAGAGAATTCATAAACTATTAAAAAAAATCTTCTTTAACTGTTTCAGTTTATCACAATGTGACAAAAATATTCCAGAATCTGACAATTTGCTTCTTTTTTTAAATAATTAAATATTTTAATTGAATATTTTAAGTTTGTTTTCTTTTACTGTTGGTCCAACAAACCAGTCAGTCAACAAGCAACTCCATGATGATACTTTGCAATTTAAAAAAAAAAGATGATTTGACATTTGAGAGGCTTAACAGTTAATAGTTAATCAAAACAGCATGCACACCTGTCGTTAATTGTTGCATCATTAGATAAAAAACTTTCAATGCATAAATATTTATTCATACGAGCATGGACTCTTGTCGCCTCATGTAACTTCTGAAATATTGTAAACATGAAACACAACAGCAAAGAGAGCTTCAGTTTTTCTTCCTCTCTGCGGGATGTAACAAGAGAAGACCGCAGCTTCAAATGGACCACTTTTAAAAGATCAGATGTTGCTGACAGAAAGTGCAGCGTAGCACATGTGAAACATGGACATGGTTAGTTGTTTTGGTTTTGTACAGAGTACGTGGTTTACTGTTAGAGGGCAGATCAGGAGCGGGGTAATCTGATAAGACTGCAGTGACGCTGGAGCCTGCACAGACGGGTAATAATCAAAACAGTCAGGCACAAACAGACAGCTGAAACTCTTTATTATGTCTTTAATATGCACTAGAAAGTGCTACATTTGGGTGTAAGTACAGTCTTTGAGGCATGTGAGAGAGGCTCACACACCTCCTCAGCATGTCTTTGTATAGGAGGAGACTGAGAGAGAGAGAGAGAGAGTGAGTGAGAGAGAGAGAGAGAGAGTGAGTGAGAGAGAGAGAGAGAGAGGAGGAGGAGGAGGAGGAGGAGGAGGAGAGAGGTTGGTAGAACTGTAATCTAACTCCTACTTTCAGTTTGACGTCCTTTCTGTTTACTAGCCAAACCTACTGGGGGTTGAGGGGTCACATTCTTCGTCCTGCTCGGCTTCTCTGATTGGTCGATCCACGTCACTTTGGGCTCTTCCTGCTTCCTGTTCTCTGGCTCGTTTCGGCCTGGCTTTTGTTTAGCTCTGGAGTTTTTAAGACTAACAGAAAAGCCCAGGCTAACATGCTCGCAGACACATGATCTCCTTGACAGCAGAAAGCTGAGGCTCGACAGGATATGATGAATCATGATCTCATGCAGAGGCATCACCCTGGATCTGAGTTTTAATGAACTCTGAGCCTGATTAACGGCAACACCAGACGATCTGAACTTCTTTGCTCTCTGCAGGTTTGGTTAGTAAACAATTGTTAAACTTTTGCCTCAAATAGAGCTCAACTTAAGTGTGTGTAGGTTTTTTATGAGGTTAAACATTGTGCTTGTGATACTTTTTTTATTTCTTTTACAACACTTTAACGCATGTGACTGGGCTGATCGAGAGAAGAGAGAGATTATGTTCTTCAGGAACGGAAAAAGACAGATGGTCTGTGGTGTAACGTAAAAATGAGACATGAAAATGCAAGAGGAGGAGTCAAAAGAGCACATGGTTAACTCTGTGGACTGATAGAAAACACATGTAGGAAGGGAAAAAAAACATGACTCTTTTTAAGTGCTGCTGTGATGCAGAATTAGTCACCTACATTGTCCCCTGCTGTAATGGATGTTAGGCACCTTGTTGAATGCTGTTCATGTTTGATGGACGTTTCCTTGGTTAAATTGTAGTCTTTAGTGACAGATCTTTCCCTCTTAAGTAAAAATATCAGTCCAAGAATGTAAGAGTATGTTTTCAAAGTTGAGGATTATCAGTGAAATATACTGAAAGTACTGAATACTTAATAAATGTCTTGTGATTGTTAAATGAATACATTTAGTTAACTATATGGTATGGTATCATATAGTTACTACCATACCATACAATAAAATATGATGCACAATAGAATACATCTTATATTATTCAATAATTATGAAAATGCATCCATCCATTATCTATACCGCTTTTCCTACTCGGGGTAGTGGCGGCCGGAGCCGAACTCAGCTGTCATTGGGCGAGAGGCGGGGTCACACCCTGGACTGGTCGCCAGTCAGTCACAGAACTGACATATAGAGACAGACAACCAGTCACACTATAATAATAATAATAATAATAATGATATTATTAATAATACATTTGATTTCTAATTTTAAATAATTATCAAATTACTCATGTATTGTTCATACGAATTGTAAAAAACAACAGATTTCTACTTTGAAATTGAAGCTGGGTAAAGTTTAGCTTCTTTTAAAAAAGTTTTATACCATTTGGTAAATCACTACTTATTGATGATTTAGGGACACCAGATAATGACGAGGAGGTTTGAGATACATAATGAGGTTATAAAAAGTCGTTTGTATGTGTTTTGAACTGTCATGTTCTTAAGTGTTGCCTGTTTTTGTGTGAAACATTCGAGGCTCAAAGAGTGAAATGACTCTTTGGTTGAACTGCTAACAATTCACAGACGTCTGATAAATGACCGGGGAAACCGAAACTAGATTCAGTTTTTCAAAAGGGTCACAAGCCAGAAGGTTTAGCAACTCCTTGATACATCTTAAAAAGACTCCCTAAACAAGGTTAATCATTTCTACTCGTTCTGTAAAATCATAAACTGAAATGTAGCCAGCTATCAGATGAATGCAGCGGTGTAGCTAGTTAAGTGTCCAAGCATCACTTTTAGACATTGTGAGTATTCTTACCGCTTAACGATCTGATAATTTGCGACCCGTTTTAGCCAGTCTGGCTTGATAAAGGGTCTATTTGTAAATGAGCGTGTTAAAAACCTTGCTGAGAAAGACAGACGATTCTGACTGTTGTTGATGTAAACACTGAGATAAGACAGTCTGTGTGTATTATTCTTCATTGTTTTAGAACGGTGTTAAAAGGAAAATGAAATGATGATTATGACATTTCTGGCAGAATGTGAGAGCATTCTGCTGTAGATTATGTCTCTGTTTAATGTTTTCTTCATTTAGTGTTATAGTTTTTCTACCTTTATGGAAGCTGTCGACCCCATTTGGCGTCATTAAGCTAAAGCAGTCAATGAAGTTGTGTTACTTGTGTTTCCTCCACAGTCAGCCTGCCCTTTCCCCCAGCCTGTGCAGCAGTCCTGCAGCTCCAGAGAGATGGCTCATCCTTCCCAAAGAGCAAGTTACTCCAGGCGGAGTCGAGAGTCCTCGTGTTTGCAGGGCTCCAAGAGCTCCGGCTGCATTTCTTCCCCCAACCGCGGAGCAGACACAGAGATGCTTGAGCGGATTTTGGACAAACCCAGACTGGTCGTGGTGGAGGAGCCCAAAGAGAGAGGCATGCGGTTTCGTTACGAGTGTGAGGGACGCTCAGCCGGAAGCATCCTGGGGACGTCCAGCACTGAAACCAACAAGACTCAACCTGCCATTGAGGTAGACGCATTACAGTTGAAGGGTTTTTACTGAGACAGTTTAGGAGTGTTTCAACCACAGTTTAATTTGTCTGCAGAATACTCTTGAACCCCCCCGTCTTAGCCTGTGAGTGTGGGGTGGAGCACTGAGGATGTGGGTTGTTACAGTCAATAAGAAAGTCCCCACAAATCCAAACTCGATTGTGGTCATAGAAAGGCAGATTCCCCCTTGTGTGCATACTAACAAACACTACACAGACACTCCTATTCACTAACACGTACACTGCACACCATGAGGGTTACATAACCTGCATAACCATCTGCGGCTTATTTTGATCTATAGCTCATCAACATTTCTCACTTTTCTGAATAAGACCTCTCTCCTCTTATTTCTGTGTCAAAAATAATTATATTGCCAAGTTGCAACACTTCCTAAGTAATAAACTAAACAAGAATTTTGTGCTGCTTTATTTGCTCTGTGGGATGATGTGTTTATATTCTTCTTCTTATCTTCTGCTGTCTTTCAGATTCAGGGTCCCGTTGAACACTTAAAGAGGGTCACAGTCACCGCTTCCCTGGTGACCAAAGACCCCCCACACCGACCACACCCCCACTGCCTTGTGGGTAAAGACTGCCCCAACAATACAGGAATCTGCGTGGTCACGCTCAATCCTCACTGCAGCCGACGTCACAGGTACACCTCGTTTGTCTCTTCTGTTAACACGTCATTGTGTCTTATTTTTCAGAGACTTATCATCATCGTTCTTTTAAACATTATCTCCTTCTTTATGCAGCATTCAAAATGTCCTAACACATTTTTTCCTCTTTCCTTTTGCAGCTATGCTAACCTGGGTATTCAGTGTGTCAGGAGGAAAGAGCTCGATGTTTCACTTGAGAAGAGAAGAAATCTAAAAATTGACCCCTTTCAAAGTAAGAAGCACCCTAACAATGTTACTCACCTCTCCCTGCTTCCAAACATTTAATGATAAAGAATAATATTGTGTTTTTCTTCACGGTTGATTTTGTGTTTTTTTTTTTCCACTGCTCAGCTGGCCACTCCAAGGGCATTGAAGACATGGACATGAACGCTGTGCGTCTGTGTTTTCAGTGCGAGCTTGAGTGGGACGACGGCAGGAAAGACAGTCTGAGCCCAGTCATATCCAACCCCATCTATGACAAGAGTAAGACCTCACCAAACACACACCTAAGACTTTTTAACCACAATAAAACCAGCACAAATAAAAGTACAACTACTGATTGTTGCATGTTTTTCTTTTTCTACAGAGGCTACTACTACATCACAGCTGAAAATCACCTGTTTGAACCTTAACAGAGGCTCGTGCGCGGGAAAGACAGAGATCTACATGTTGTGTGACAAAGTGCAGAAAGGTAAGAGGTACAACTTCAGCTCACAATGCACAGACACAAGCTCAGCGGTGACTACAGTAGATAAATGTAATGCATTCGGAGTGCAATGATCAGCTGTCCCTCTCTGAGCTCCCACGCCATCTTTTATAACTATGAAAAACATTTTCATAAACACACTCGGCACATTGTTACGCACAAGACAGCTGGCCAGCGCTGTGTCTGATCGGACAGAAATGCTCTGGCAAGAGGTATCGAAGATGGGGGTACAAGCAGTGGTGAGGTCGCCCCATCCAAGCGTAGCAGCAGCGGGCTGTAGAGGGAGGAGACGTGCGCACTATGGAGAGGAGTGCACCAGAAGGCACGAGCTGGGGGAAACACGTGCAGCCTGAGAAAAAGGAAATCCCCAGTTTAAAATACAATGTTGGCGAAATGAGGGAAATAGGAAGAAATAAATATCAATGTTGAAATTCTTTCAAATGCAGAGGCTGTGAATGTTCAGTTTTGTTGGCTAAAAATAGGCAAGTTTAATCACTGTGTTTCCTGCTGTCATTCCAAACATATTAACATGCTTGGGGAATAACGCGATCTGTATGCCTTCTTTTGATTGTGCAATAACAACAGCCTGTTGTGTGTAACACTGGTCTCCTAAGTTAGCACGTTCTTTTCAAAGGTGTTAAATACAGACACCGTCACAATCACCGCAATATTTGCCAGGCTTGGTAAATCGCAATGCGTGTACTAACTTAACTTGTTTGCATTTTCTCCTCCCAGTATTTTGCCAGCTAGGGCAGAAACGCTGCATATTGCATATTCATTAAGGCAAACGTACTAAATGGACAATGCGTGTTGTTTTGCTCATATGAAAGACGCGATCCTCACTGTTAGTAGATCAGATAGCACTGTTTTTTGCTGGTGGTATCAAGGCTGCACACGTTTTAAGACACGCAAACCTTTAATGAATCAGGCCCTATGTCTATGGTTATTACAGTCTGTGGTTTATTATGCATCGTGTCCTATTTTCAGATGTTCTCCTATGTCTCATATCTTTTAGTTACCCTGTGCTACTTTAGAAACTCATTTATGAAATGATGTTTGTTATATAGCTGATGAAAAGCGCTGGCTTTGTTGAATTTTTACTTTAAAAACATAAAAATGAGGATGAGAATAACCCTGTATTCTCGGCTTTGGCATTAACGCTTTACATTTTTCTGTTGATCTAAGACGACATAGAGATCATCTTAAGGCGAGGGTCGTGGAAGGCGAGCGGTGAGTTTGCACAGACTGATGTGCACCGGCAGATCGCCATTGTGTTTAAGACTCCACCTTACCAGGACCAGAACATCACAGAGGAGGTGGAAGTTAACATGTCCCTCCGTCGCCTCTCCGACCAGATGGAGAGTGAGCCAGTTTCCTTCACGTACCTGCCACACAACCCAGGTGAGATGTCCCGTCTGTGAGTTGAATTGAATGTTTCTTGGTTTTAAGGAGGATAACCGAAATATTTCTGTCCTCATGTCAGATCCATATGAGGTGAAACGGAAGAGAAAGATAAAGTCAGACATCAGCTTCAGAGACAAGCCTTGTGCAACAGGTGAGGACAGAACAATGTGTGTTTTTTTGTCCATGTAATGTTTCTTTATTCCTGCTTTCTATTTCTATTCTATTAAGTTAGATGTTAGATGACTCGGGGGCGGGGCGCCGGGTAAATGATACGTTGGGGCAAGTTGCAAGAATCACATGTCATCATCCACTGATCCATGTGTAAAGTTCCTAATAACTGCTCTTTCATCATGTTTGGAACTGGTTTACATTTTCTCAGTAACCTAATCTGTTTCTTCTCCTGCAGCAGAAAGTGCACCTGCAGCAGAGCAGCCCTTCCCCTTCCCACAGCCTCCGACCATGATGTCTCCAGATGATCGGCTCCGTGCCGCCCAGCCCGGAGCTGCAACTTCGGTGGAAATGTGTTTCAACGAGGTGCAGGACTCAAACACTGACAACGATGCCTCAGCCATCCTCAACGAGCTGCTAGAAAACCCTGCGTTAAAGGAAATATTTTCTGACCCACACCTCACCTCGTCTGTGCTCTCCAGCTTTGAGCAGGTGCCTGATGTCAGCGCCATGTTTGGCAACATGGATGTGAACTTTAATCAGAACCCATATGTTCAGGACTTTTCCCATTACAGCGACTGGCAGTTCAATATGCTCGTCAATGAAAGCCAGACCCCACAGACCAACGCACAGGACACCCCCACAGACATTGTTCATGTGAAGACAGAAGACAAGCTATGAGGGCGGAGATGGTCAGGATCATGTAGCACTTACACAACCCTTACCCTAGCCCACCACTTAAGAATGAGAGGATTGATTCCTCTCTTTTGTCCACAGTGTAAATAAGAAGCTTAGCTTTGCTCCAAGACGGGAATTGGGGAAACAGCTAGCCTTCTTCTGTACAGTGATTAACAGTCTTCCTCCCTTATTTTCTTGTGATTTCATGATTGGGTTCAATGACTTCCTGGAGTTCTGATGTCAACTTGACGCCCCAGTTAGGAAAGTAACTGCTTCATGCTAAGAAATGCACTTAATCCACCCTAACGTGAAGATTTTCCACATGACATTTTGTGCTATGAAACATGTCAATTAGTGAGTTAGTAGCTGTTTTTTTTGTGACCAATCTCTTGCTAGGCTAAGCTAACCATCTGCTAGCTTCAGCAACATATTAAGTGTACAAAAGAGGTTTCAATCAACAAATCAACTTCTCAGCTGGAAAGCCTGTTAGCGTGTTTCTCAAAAAGTCAATAATTTTCTATTACCTTCCTGAATATAGAGCCAAACATAGTTACATTGAATCGTAAAGCTAAAAGGCCGTCTCCAGAGGCCTTCACTGAGTCATTTGCTTTGAACTCTGCACTGTTGCCCTCTTACCAACGCAAAATCTTAATCATTGTCCATACACCTTGCTGGTCGAGGCTTTAACCATTAATTACATGTTAGCGTTAGTAAATACTGGCCAAGGGCTTAAAGTCAGAAAGTGATTTTCAGTGTCAGCGTGGAACTTTAAAAGATAAGTTATGTACATTAAATCAGGGACCACAACAGACAAACTTCCATTAATTGCTGTTTCTGTCAATCACAAGTGAAGTAAGACTGAAGTACCTGTTATGTAATATTTGTTTTAGGTGTGTTTTATTTGTTCCAGCATGGTTTATGGGAAACAGATGCACTTCCTAATAGAAAATGTCTGCAGCGTAGAAGGAATTCAAAACACAAAAATGTTCATAAGGACAGTAGTTTCATATTAGTTTTTCGGAGCTCTGGTTCGTTCATTTTCATTGTTTGCCGTCGCACCAGCTGGCTTGTTTAATGTTTAATCTACTAAAATGCAATAGAAACCAGTCCTGCTTGTATACATAGCTCTGTGTGTCAGTTCCTTTTGTTCTGTAGTTCACTTTCGTCATAAGTGAAGCCCGTCCCTCGCCACAGCACTGTCTCAATGTTTTAAAAATAATAATTAAAATGTCTGTGTAATTTCTGTCTTGTCCTTATTTCCTTCGAAACTGACTAATGTTTTTTTAATCATTCAAGAGGAAACAAAAGGATTGTCGAGTGACAAAATGGAAAAAGTCACCTCTGAATGTAACTATTGTTCTGCCTTCACTCCTGCCCTCCTCACTCACTTGTGAAAGCACTGAATCTTGGCAACCACAAGATGATTTCATGCTTTTCACATGTGAGCTTCAAAAGTCAGCGATGTCACAAGACAAACCAGTTTTGCCCCAGGAATTGGAGAGAAACACTTCCGCGATAACGTCCTTTGTTGTTATATAGTCACGTCTCTTAAATAATTTCCTCTAATTTGTTTCAGTAATCCAGGCAAAAACAAAATTCTCAACTTCTCCTTCTGTTGCGGTCACTGCTGAGGTGTTTTTTTGATCTCATGCTTACATGATGGGAAACTTGTATAATGCTACATCAGCAATCTTCATAGATGGGTCAAGGATTATAACCTTAAAATCACTGTGTGGAGTTTTCAGCTAGTTACGAAACAGACTGAAACTAGTGGTGCCTTTATACCGCCTACAAAAGCAAATGAGACCATCAGGGACACGCTTGACTTTTTCGATGGAGTAATTTTTAATGCCTGTGGCCACTGCTAAGGGGAAGTTGTCAGAGGCTGAAGAAACAGGTATTTTTTCATGACAAATATATTTGAATGTTAAAAGCGAGAAGGATGACATATGGTGTCAGAAAACACTAATTACACAAGTACAGGACAAGATCAGCAAAGACACAAGACATTCCACTGTGTCTACAGGGTTGAACAAATCTGGAGAAAAAATATATTAATAGTTTGTCCTATACAATATTAGACGACAGTGGAGAGTTAAGACGTCTTTAGACATTAAGAATGTCGAAAGACCTGGCTGATTAAGATTTTTGGACTCTTAAACATTACAAAGATACTGTTAAAATTACCTAAAACAAAAAAATATAAACAAATACCTACATTTTAAGTAACTTGCATGAGCTTTTAAAGCCCACAAACCTGTTTTTAATGAGCAGAAAAACAAACAATGACTTCAGCCTGTCAGTCCATCTGCTCAGTTGGTCACCCTCCATGTGCTGCTGCTGCTGGGAGTGTATTATTTACAGCAGGTGTTACCTTTTCTGGCTCTGCCCCGTCACTGCTGACTTGATCTGAACAGCTCCTAACAACTGGGAAACTCCACACTGGGCTCGTGTCCAAGACCTTTTATCTAGAGTACACACTGAGAAAGACACCATTTCCTGTAAATGGTACCATCATTCCTCACCGGTGATACTTGCCTGGACATGTACACAGGCTCATTTCTAACAGATGGTCAGCATCTCTTCTAAAGTCAGGAAAATAAGAGGTTTAAAGAAGACTTATATCGTCATTCAGAGAATTGTTTTACCTGATCTTAGCTGAAGCCCAATTGTAATGGCCACAGGATGTATTTGGAAACTTCAGGATTATAATCATTACTAATTTCTTAATTTTCTTATTTGAGTTAATGACCAACTGTGTACACTTTCTTAATGATAACGTCTTGCTCCAAGATGTAAACAGAAGCAGGAGGTATCATCATTTCTATTTAAAGTAATAGAGTGAAATGTTTCTGGCACATGCCCATATTATTAAGCATGGCACGAAAGGTTAATATTTAACACTCTCATCTCTGTACTGTGCCCTAAATACATAACTGGTTCAGCAGCTACTTACCATAACATGATGACTGGAAAAAAAAAAAAGGAGAACAGCATGGCACGGTCTACAAACCACTCCCTGTTTTAGCACTGGTAGAATAAACCAAAAAAAAAAAGCACATGTTAATCAGTGACCTCTTTATGTCCTGGAGGCAGATTTTATTACCTTTTTGGAAAGACCCAAACATGAGAGCGGTATCGATTTTCTCAGGGAGAAAGTGCAGATATAAAAATGCTGACCCATTCCTTTGAAGGCAGGTTTATGATCTGCAGTAAAATGGTATCATTAAGTATAGCAGCACCTTTGAAATGGAATGTGTTTGTCGTGAGATAATTAAATGTGATCAAAGACGTCTCTGAACTCGAACCACGTCATGGTCATGAAAGGTTCATTCCCATGATGAGAGTGCTCATTAGAAAGCGAAGTAGTTTAAAAGGATACAGGCACAAAAAAAAGAGTCACATGGAGGTCGACAGTCAAAAGCACATGCCACTCAAATACATTATTTCAGGTGCAGTTTATTATTATTTTTTTTTACTTAATTCATGTGCCGGGGGCATTTAATGTTATGAGATTAAAATCAAACAAGAACATCAATGTAAATATTGATTTTTTTCTATGTAGTTATTTTTAGTGACTGAAACCTCACCTGAGGGCAAAGTGATTTAAAAGGAGATTAACAGCATTCTACAGAAACAGCCTTTTATTATGTATTCAGCTAGAAAGATCAATTTGACTGTACACAGGACACTATCAGCAAGGAATTAAGAGTTACTGCTTTGTCCACAGGGGGAACCAAAATGCAAACAAAGTTCCTCACAGGAGCTTCAAAACTAACTGAATTATAGTTTCCCGGTTAATATAACAGGAGGTTTTTATTTTAATGTGTTAATATTAGTTATATATCTTTATTAGACAACACCTTAAAGTTCTGTTGTGTGAAATGCAGAAGTGTCTGTTGTTTTTTTTAGGGACTACAGAGATAACCAAAGTAGGTGCTGAGTCACCGTGTGTTTTGGAAACATTCAAATCGTGTTATGATGATGGTGATGATGATGGTGGTGATGATGATGGGGAGAAACATCACCAGGAGGCTTGAATAGTACCTTTTCCACCATAAAGGTGTACCTTTCATCGGCAAATCTCAGATAAAGTCACACAAGCTCTCTATGAACACCAGGGCTTTCACTGATGTCACAGCCACACTAGATGGTGATAACATTTGTGTATCACTTACTGATGAAAAAACACACATCTAGGTGAATGAAAGACTGGCAAAATAAGAGTCAATAAGAAGGGACAAGCATCTGTAGACTGCAGATGGATGTCACTAGAGATATTATTAGTATATAAGTTAGTGACAGACTGATTATAAATGGACATGATAGCTGTTCCTTGTAAAGTATGTAGGTAGTAGCATTTTTCCATGTCAAGATTTTGAAATAAAAATAGTAAGTAAAGAGTTAAGAACTTGTAGAGAGGAACCTTTTAAATCTGTTCAGAATATAGGCAGAGTCAGAAAACACATTTCTAATAGTGATGCTGACTCAAACAGTAGGCTAAACACTGCATACTAATCTGACTGTCAGCATTAGCAACATACTAAACTACAGGTCACTTGACTTTAACAAATATGTATTTCCAATATGTATTTTCAAGCTAGCACAACCATTGGTCCGTAAATAGAATTAGAACAGCAATAACCTTCATAACTAAGATGGCTTTTCTTTGAATGTAATTTAGTTTTAGAGTACGTATCCTTCTATTTTTACGCCGCTTGTTGGCTGACTGGTGAGCTCTGCCGTTGAATAGTCTGAGAGCCACAATGCATTTTTGGAGTAGTTTGGTTTGACCAGTGTGCTCTCGTATCATACTTAGAAAATGACCATCAATCTAGTATACATCTGGGTGTTTCTCGTTGGCTATAGCCTACATAACATTCTATGATTGCAAAACAAAACATTTGGAGCTCCCCATACTGGCTGGAAGCAGCGTAAGTCATAAGCTCCGCCTCCTCCATGGAAACAGATGGGATATGGGTCAAACTAGAAAATCTAAATATATGTACATTTTATCTTAAATATAGTTGATGTTATTATTTACTTACTTTAGTGAGAAATGTAGTTTCAATTCATTACTTGACACTATAAAAAAAAAAGGTAAACCGCCATGACAGACAGCTTCTGGGGCGGCTGTGTGAACTGGATTAGCAGAGTAGAGTCATTGAACTGAGAGTGTCTGTTTCTGCTCCAAGAATAGGCTGTAGACTGTCCTGACCTCTGTACTAGGAGAATCTTTGCTGTTTAGCGGGAAGTTAGATGTGTGTCAATAGCGCCCGTCCACCAGCCTTTCCCTTCGGTTTGGCAACAATGGGAGGGGCTGGAGGCTTGTCGTTCATTTCCATATAAAGTCACTGGTTCATATTTGACCTTTGGTTTGTGTCAAGAGTCTTTTTTTTTGTCAACATGAATTATTTCGTAATTGTTGCCACTATATTCAAGGGTAATTCCACACCGAGGTCAGGTCTATATAAGGAGCGGAGTTTTATGTTTATAGGTGCGTTGTATGGTAATTTTCTCCTCCGTTGCTAGGTTACAACACCCACGGGACTCCCCATCGTTCCATAATAGTGCGCTGCAACCACAAATCTACACCTCATACAACTGACACAGATCGCAGCAGGAAGTGTTGAATGTGAAACCAGGCGACAAACGGTTGTTTTCTTTTATCATAAATCTCCTCCTCTTTTTTTATTTTCATTTTATTTTAACCTCTCGTGAACTCGAGCATACTTTCAGGACCGTTACTGTGGCAGCACTTACGACACTTCATGTTTTCGAGGCATTTCTGAAAGGCATGTGTGGACACAAGACGTTCAACAGTTTAAAGGATTTAGCTTTTAGAAAACATGTACAGGCTATATTTGAAGGATTAAAGAAATACTCTGCATGTGATGACTTACACAATTAAAATCCTTTTTACATATTTTGGAGAGGATTCAACTCAGAAATCAAGGTGAGCAGATAAGAATAAATGTTTTTTTTTTTTTTTGCATAGATGACAAAATGTGAAGAATTTGCTGTACTTTAACTCTGAAGAATTCGACTCTGAGAAACGGAGGAAGAAAGTAAAAATAAAATCCACTAATTGAAAGTGTTTTAGCGCCATCTGTTGGCAATAAGAAACATTACTTGTTCTGGGTTTACAGTACAAACCTCAAAAGGTAGTGAAACACAGGAAACACACATACTGACATTCAACAACAAAAGTTAATGAAAACTTAACACAACAGTTAAAATACTCCGTCACAGGTTACATGTAGGAGCACAAATACTTTAGAAAAGCAGAACAAAGAGGTAGCTAAAGTAAAGCTAAGCATTTAGTACAAAGAAGACGGTATAATACTGTTTATTATTATGTGTTTCCTTCTAATAATGCATTTATTTATCAGGCTGATAATAAGATCATTGATGTATTTGAATTATTCTGGGTTGTTCGATCTATATCTTTGCATTATATTTGATTTGTTTACTGTTTAACTAATTGAGTACATATTGCAGAACAGATGAGCCGAAACAAAGTTTAAGAAAAAAAGAGACACATTTATTTGATTAGATATCCTGTACAGAGGGGCCTGATATCACAGCTGGTCAGGGAGTATTTACACTGATGGACACGCCTCCTTTGATTTCTACAATATCTGTCATGTGTGTATCTTAGAGGGAAATAAATAAGTATAACTCCAGCAGGACCTCTTCATTTGTGTCACTTCCACGCTTGCGTTGCTCCCAGATGGAAATTAAGTTTGAAACTGTAGAAAATTCTCCCAGGTGAGCGAACCAAACTGAAAATGTGACGCCCACCACCTCCTGGAGAAGCCTGACAGTTAAACTTACTCCATTGCTCAGTCTGAAAAATCTTCTTCTTCTTCTGCTGCTGCAAAAACAGTTCAGGTCTTCACTCCTTCTCTATGAGGTGAGGTTCCGAGAATTTTTGGATTTGCAGCTCCTCCACCAACTCGTCCACACAGGCCTTAAAGAGTGGCTCGGGCTCCTGGTGGACAGAACAAAACAGAGTCAGCACAGACAAGATAGAGTCAGGAGGCAGGACGTGACTTAGAAATGTTGGACGAAGCAACAGAGTCTGACACTACGATGAAAGTTTTGGCCTTTATATTAATGCACTTTGTAGTTTGACAAATTCACCGCATCATCAAAAGAGCAGAGAAGAGCATACTGGGGAAAAGAAAACATATTGCTGAATATTTCATGCTGTGTTCTCGAATGGGCTTCACCATGACTTCACACGGAAATTTACCAGGGGTCGGCATGAAAAATTAAATGAAAAGTCAGGGTGAAAAATAAAGTGTTGTTAGCGTTCAGCCCGAAAATGTCACACATTTTACATGAAAGCTCTATCTTTTCTCTTTCTTAAGGTTCTTATAAATGTTTTTGGCATACTAAAGATGAGCAATGTATTTTTGTATTCTTACGAGGACAAACTTCTAAAAATAGAGTTTAGAGTGAGGTGAGCTTTAGGCACTTGCTCATGAGGACTCTCTTACCTTGTACTCAAGCTGCCTCTGTTTCTCCACGGCTTCCTCCAGACTCAGACCAAACCACTCCGCCTCCTCCTCTGGGATCTCAAACTGCTGCTCACAAAGACAAAGAGAAGCCCGATATTGTATTTTAAACCTTCTCTTTTACAGTAAATATCCAGCTTTAGAAATGACTCTGAACACATCCCAGCTACCTTGTATTTGTTGTAAACCTTCTCTCTCTCCACTGAGTCATTGGGGTAAAGCTCTGTGTCTTTGCGTGCCAGGCGTAGCAGCATCGCCCTCTTCAGGTCCATCCCCAGCTTGGAGTTAAGGTCTTCTTTGGTTGTCTAATCAAAGTAAAGAGAAGGTAGTGTAATAAATGTCAGGGGGGAAAAAAACTATAGGTGGTCATTTTGATACAGTGAGGTAGTTTGTTTCTTACTCTAAGAATGTAAAAGTCAAATCCGTAGGCAGTGTCGATGAGGTCCAGAGTGCGTGCTGTGACGGTGATGGTAAACTTGTGGTCGAGGATCTCGCTGTACAGCTCCCTCTTGAACAGCTGGGGTTTCCAGGTCTTTCTCAGACGAGTCGACAGCTACAGACACAGACAGTCAGGAATTCATTATGTTTTTAAATGGCTGGGACAGATGACTTAAGAATGATGAATAAAGTCAACACTGTCGTATAACTAACAGAAGAAAAGCATCTTCATGGACTCACTTTGTCACCGTTGGCGTATCTGAAACCCGATATCAAGCCCTCTCCTCCCCACAGGCCGTCTTGGGAGGGCGGGGGGTAGAAGATGGGGATCGGGACATCCTGCACCCGTTCCTTCTGCCCTGTGTTTGGGTTAGCTCGGTACTGGACTCCCAACGGCTTCCAATGGACAGGGGTGGGTTCTTTCTGCTCGAGGGACTTGAGGTAATGTTTGGGAAGGCGGGCATAGATGCCCTGCTTCAGTTTCAGGGCATCCCAGATTTTGGGTGAGTATTTAAAAAGAGGCATAACAGACTCTTTTAAAGTCAACCTGGAAGAGAGAATAAGGAAAGAGATATGAACAAAAAACTGAATTATAAACCGGCTAAAATCATCATTAAATGTTTTCTGCAAGAGCTACACTTTTCTTCCACATGCACTAAATGTTTTTTGATAAACACCAAAAAGTTTGTTCCCGAGCTGAAGCCTGAAATCCTTTCTGAACTTATTTTGACAAGTTGTTATTATTGTTGTTGTTGCCATCTTTCCGCAGGTTCTCATTCTTTAAGAGTACAGACTTTAATGTCATCTGAAACACTGAAAAACACCTAACAACAATATATATTACCCAGGTTTACATTCTATCTATTACAATAGAGAGGTAGAAACCCTGCATGCATGGCATTTGATTGACTGAAGAACCTAAATGAATAAAAGATTGAAAACTATAATTTAAGATAACATCAAAGCTTTACATCAGAAGTATTAATGATTGTGACAGAAGGCCTTAGACTGCAAGAGCAACCTTTGACCTCTTAACATTTCATTTTTTATTTAATAATGCACACAACCATCACTATTGTTACAATTATTTAAAAAACAAGCAAATCTCTTAAGTCATTTGGATTTCTGAAGATTCATTTACTGACATACACTCAAGTGTATTCCTTCCATAAAGTTGCCTGTTAGCAGCATGCTAAGTGGCACAGGCCAATAACACAGATATAATACACTTTCATCGTGACAAATGAGACTCTACGAGTTTGATACGCGGTTTGAGAAAACGTACACGCCTCCCTTACCCTTTAAAAAGGAAAAAAAGATGACCACCACCAAGTACAGGGACCGGTTTTAATCCAAGTTAGCCTAAATAAAGCAGGCAAGGACAACATGCATCCTCTACTGCCCAGGCTGGTTTCCGCTTTCATAAACCCGCCTCCAACGACGTCTGTGATTGGCTGACAAGAACTCTCCAGCAATGATTGGCTTTTACGGGCTATCAATCATTTATTTTCACTGCAAAAGCGGATGTGGATTTGTGATATGAGCTTTCTGTATTTACCAAACATTCTTGTATTTTTACTTTATTAGTATAATTACGGCTCTCTTCACATTTATGGTAATTGAATATCATGTTTTTTTTGTAAATAAGTATGAAACAAGTTTACCAGGTAAATGCTAACACTACCTGTGACTATTCATTTTCAGGTTTTTTTTTTAGTTTGGTGACTCTTCATACACTCTTACATTAAAACAAACA
This sequence comes from Labrus bergylta, assembly GCF_963930695.1. Taxonomy (NCBI): domain Eukaryota; kingdom Metazoa; phylum Chordata; class Actinopteri; order Labriformes; family Labridae; genus Labrus; species Labrus bergylta. Next base: position 21,522,032 of record NC_089205.1, read on the forward strand.
TTATATTTAGCAGATGGTGCAGGTTGAATTCAAGGTGAGTTATAAATGAGTTGTCACTCAGATGTTGGCTAATGCAGATAACGAAATTGCACAAGTAAACCTTAACCATAAACCCAAATGTTTTATAATATAAAGTAAATTAGTTCAACAATTATTATTCAAAAGATGAAAAAACTAAAAAAAAATGCAGAAGAATTATTTTTCTTTGGGTAATTTCAAACCTTTATTGTAGAGTGAGAGGAAAAACGTGACAGGAAGTCTCTGCTTTGTGCAGAGTCGGGACATTTTGTAGTTCTGAGAAAGAGAAAATATTAAAAAAATATCATAGTTTTGCTGTTTATGGATACGCAAATGACATGATAGACATTGCAATCACCTCAATGCACGACATGGATAGTTGCAGCTCGTCAGTATATGATGAAGTTTCATTTCATCATCCTGAGATCATTATTCAGTCTCTCTCTGAGAGACGAATCCGCCCGAAAGGTGGAATTGAACCACTCTGCCGCTAAGCAGCTACAGGTTTGAAGCCTGCACCCCGGACCACCGAGGCTCATCCGGGCAATTGTTAAAAGTGAAACACGCGGACTATATACTGTGTTATTAGTGACCACACTCTCAGTCACGGTTTCACCATGATGACTGGACATGTGTCTGTATTTGTCAAAGAAAGCTTCTTTACGCATAGTTCAATCATATACTGGATGCTTTAAACCACATTTATGTTAAGAAAAAGTACAAACAAAGGAAACATAGTATCCTCTGTGCTTTTTATGCAAATAAGAAGCATTTTGATTGGCTGCCTGAAAATATAAAGGTGTTGCCACACAACGTCATCGCAGGTAAGTGAGACTGACTGTTTATGTTCACAATAAATCACAGGTATATGATGGCATGTGACCACAGGGAAGTAACTCGTGATATTGATAATGTGTTGCCAGTTATTGGATCCACATCCATTTTTCCAGGCACATTAATTGACTAATTTGCCTCAATGTATGTCCTTCAATATTAATATTGTTTAAGGTGGAAAAGATAACTGGTCAAATTAGCAAAACTATACTATGCAGTGTTCTTACAAAAGCTCCGCATTCAAAGTTATGATTTGATTATAGGCTATTTGGGATCATCAGAAACACTGGTGGATTAAACTGGGAAAAAAACTTTAATGTTGCAGTAAGTCAAATACTCACTGCATACACTCTTGAGAGCAGTACATTTTATAAATACATTTATTCTAAAACTGTTTTGTTGGTTTAGTCAATCCGTAGAGAGTAACTTTATCTAGCAGATAAATGTAGAGTTGTTAAAATGTACAGGAGCATTAAATGAAAGTATTAAAAGGCACCTCAACATTTGACTGGAGTACATTACTTAAGTGAATGTGCTCTTCTACTTTGCACCACTGGATATATTTTGTATTGTATTTCATTGTATATAGGATAGGATAATACTTTATTGATCCCCAGAGGGGAAATTTGTCACGTTGCAGCAGCAAAAGACAGAAAAGGTCATACAAAATAAAAAAGTACAGTCTTATGGCAGTGGGCACAAAGGAGCGCCTGAAGAGCTCCGTTTTGCACCTGGGGGGGGGGATGAGGCGTTGGCTGAAAGAACTTCTCATCTGCCACAGCTCGTCATGGAGAGGGTGAGAGGAGTTATCCAAGATGGATATGATTTTGTCCTTCACCCTCCTCTCAGCAACTGTCTCCAAAGTGTCCAGATCTAGTCCAACTACAGAGTGTCACCATATTTATAAAGAAGAAGCTTATAACATATTAAACTACTTCATACTTGTACTATATCAGATCAACACATTTGATTTCATCTTGAAATAAAAGGGCAAATGTTATTATTATTATTTGTTTTATTTCAGCACATGATACAGTGTTTTGAGTTTTCAGGTACAAACAAAGTAACACAGCTTGTATAAAATGCCTTATTCAGCACTTAAATTAATTTGGTATAACAAAAATATTTGGCACAGCACCGTGTTAATGTTGTATATCTATCTGAACATATATACTCTATATATATATATATATATATATATATATATATATATATATATATATATATATATATATATATATATATATATATGCAGTCAGTGTTTTGTTAAAGATTACACTTTCAAATCTTTACATTCTCCACCGTTCACTATGATTAGCTTTACATCTGGACATGGATATCCTTTAGGATAATTTGATGGTTAAATCTGATGGTCAGAGGAATGTGTTCTCGATGACCAGTGTTTGAGGGTCTTCCTTTGTTTCTCCAGCTGGTGTCAGCAGTGTCCTGGTCGGCTCCTCTTTGGGGGAGCAGCACATGAAACCAGCGCAGGCCTTTCCACAAGCGAGGCTGCAGGTCAGCTGGAGCGGAGGCAGAGTGGGGTCCTCTCTGTGGATGACTGGGGAGGTTTCCCCCTCACTGCCTGCAGAGGAGCCAGAATAGGATACAAACTCTGGCTGAACGGTGCAGCAACTCACTCCGACACTCTGCAGCACCTTTGTGACCCCGGAGAGCACATCAACACACCTAGACATATGTGAGTAGATTCCTCATTAATAAAAAAAAAAACTTCAGCTTGAACAACTTTTCTTACAATTATTTTGTCCAAATAACACAACACCTTGAGAGTTACGGAAATTATTTTCACTCATAGTTTATGCTGTTACATCCGTTAATATACTTATATATTAGAGATGTCTATCATTCTCTGGTTGCTAAAATGTATCCACTTACACGTGATAACAGAAAAATATAAGCGACACAAAAGTACAAATTTGTTAAACTCGCCTGTGTAATGGAAACCCAGCATGACAGTGTACATGCACCGAGGCCACTGTTAGTGTTCCAGCTAACTGCCAGACGTGGAGGTCGTGCACAGCCTGCACACCAGGGACACTCGCAATCCTCCGTCCAAGATCAGACACACAAATATGTGGAGGTGTTGACTGTAGCAATAACAGTCCATACCTGTGCACCTGGACACATTTACCAGAGAAGAACATTGAATACATGCATCTTCATTTGTTATTTTATCAAACTTCTGCAAATAATCTTTTCCACATTGCTTGTAGTTCAACTCTACGACAGCAGCAGCAACTATTTAACTACATATCAGGATATCATGTATAAATCCAGTCAAAGTCTGACCTCTGGCATAGCCATGGCAATCAGCACACACACAGCCAACATAGACAGGACAGGATCCAGATAAACCAGGAGGCCACAGGCTCCAGAGCTGTGCAGACACTGCGGGCCAACCAGCAGCGTCACCAAGCTGTTGATCAGAGACAGGATGGGGGTGCAAAGGCTCTGCACGACGAGGGTGGATGGCAGGAGAATGACTACCTCCTGGCTGGTAGGAACAGGACTGTCAGTGGGATGTGAGGATTTGCAGATTTGGGAGCTATTAGATGCATTCTCATTGCCTTGGAGCACAAAGACAACAGAAGAAAATGTTTTCTTTAATGATTGTGACTTTCATGTTAATTTAAAACACCATGCTCCAAGGACACAGAATGACTTCTCTTATTTATTTATTTCACAAATGTGAAGTAATGATGTGTTTGATACACATGCAATGAATTTAAATTAGTATCAAAATGATATTGGAGGAGTATTTTTGAAGAGGGCCTTATATACAGGTTGGTCAATGTTTTAATAAGATTAGAAAGCAATGTTGAGGGGATTTACAAATGGCATCAAAATGTAGTTCATTCAAAAGAGTGTATTTGACTCCATACTTTGCCAAACACTGCAGTATGTGTAGCAGAGCATCACGGATGTTTGCGCTAGAACTGGTTGCTAACGTTTAGTAATGTTGAATATTCTTCGAGTTTGTTTCAGAGGCAGCAAACATTCACAATTCTATTTTTATCCAACTCAATACACAAGTGTATCTGCAGCCATTTTTTATGTAAAAAGGGACATTTTCAACTCTCAAATTGTTACAGGTGTCCCAAATATATTGCACTTGTATTTTTATGTTTACTGATAAAGCAAACGAATTTGAAATCACACAGTTGTCTTCACCTATGCCTTGGAGTAAACAAAAACTCTTTACATTTGGTTACATATTAAAACCAAATGTGGAAAGAACAAGCTCAAATTGTTTTCCCCATGAGATAAGAAAGGCAACAGACAGTCCAAGGATCTTAACTTTCTTACCAAGATGTCCCTTACAGGTTCTGTCTTTGGAGATTCCTGTAATCTCTTCTGTTTGACTCAAATCTGCGACACAGCTCAGACCTTCACAGTCACCGCTGTCCCGAGGAGCTGCTGCATGCAGGTGGACTCCTGGCTGCGGTTGAGGGTTTTCAGAGTCCCTGTCAGGGCTGCTGGTGGAGATTCCCGGGTTACTGAGGACAAGCGCCCCATTGTGAAGAGGGTCATCCGCAGGATATTGGACTTGGCTAACGTCATCCAGGAGTTTCTCTGGATCTATCCAACCCTCGGCTTTCCCTTTAGTCGAGACTGTAGGAGTCAAACAGAGGAATGAAAAACAAACATGGGCACAGTTTGATGTTTCTTACAGCTGAATGTACACTTGGCAGATACATCAAAGTGGGATCAGTCAAAGAAATATTATCACAGAGACAGTGACACCCATTCACCTCTAAAAAAGGATAGGTGTTCATTTTCAATCAACTCATATTCACAACTGTTCACTCTTTGTATTAGTAGTCTGGCTTTTAATAATTCTACTGAAAAAACTTCACATGTACATTCTCTCCTACTTTGCTCCTTGCATTTGGAGAAAGTTGGCGTTATGTTACCTTTGTGGTTCACTTCAAAGTGAGATTTAGTCTCCAGCTGCCTGCCTGCACCTGCTTGCTCTTGTTTCATCTGGTCCCATTTAAGCCAGAGCAACAGCATCTTATAGAGCAGACTGATGGCTCCAACCAGCACAGGCAGCGGGGGGTGCTGTACTGGGTGTGGATCCAGGGAGAAGCTGATGATTTCAGTGACGCAAGAGAGACACAGAGAGGTCAGGACTAGAGCGGAGATGAAAGCCCCCACAACCTGAGTCCTGCTGCTGCTGTACGACAGACCACAGTTCAGAGCTGGAGAGACTTCTGGGGAGTTGACCTGTGCGGCTGCTTCAAGAGGAGGTTGAGGAATCGGAGGCTGCTCTTGGATTTGTGACTCATCAGTGGAGGTGTGGGTGTCAGGTGGTAGAACTTTAATGGCAGAGTCTACAGACAGGAGGGAAGGAGGTGCAGCTGAGGAGGGGGGAGAGTATGCAGGGGAGAGAGGAGGTTTTCTCACGCTCACAGGCTTAGAAGGAGGAAAAGCCATGCGCACGAGCATGAAGAGTGTGTGAAATCCATCCACCAGAACAATGAGGGACTCGCACAACTGATGGATGATGACCTGGCACACTAGCAGCAGGACAGCTGCTCCCAGCATGCACCAGTTTAGCACCCTCATAACTGCAACTGAGTGAATAAAGCACAATCAACATTTCATACATTCAAACACATGGCAAATTGTCTGTCAACCTCAATGTTGCATGTGTTACAATAAGATCATATTATATTATTTTAATTTTTATATTAGCTCATAGCTCATGTGCTGCGTGTAATGTTTTCAAGACATACGAAAGGGCAACTTCTGGATGCAGCAAGAAATACAAGCTTGACTGAGATGGATGGCAACTTGTGATGAAAGATATATATTAGAACTCGTGGAAGAGAAATACCAAAAACGAGTTAATTTGTTTTAGTTCTGGTAATTTAATTTGACCAGTTACATTGAACTTTTAGCCATAAGATCCTCACTCTGAGTTCTAAGTTTCACTTAAAACGTGTTTAACAAGTTAAACATTGCATTTCCATTTAGATATTTAAAAAACAATCTGAAATAATTTGTGTAGATCTCTAAGCTTCCCTGGATGAGTCAGTTACCTCTGTTACACTTCAAAAAGAGTTCACAATAAATAATACATGTATGTTCTGCAGAAGTTGGTAGTCGTCCTTGTTATTGGGTATTCATAATGTGAAAAAAATCATTTGAAAACTTCTTTTCAAAGTTTTGAAGTGCAGTAAAAGCTGTATCTTTCCCCCTGAAATGTGTTTGAGAAGTTAGTTCCATATTAAATATTTATTACCTCACAATTGTATGTAAGTGTTGGGCTTGAGTGAATATTTAAACTTCATAAATATTTCTGCACCATTTGATTTGTGTTCAACAAATCAACTACTAGCCTGACAACATTTAGCATTTTGAGGTACTTTATATCACTGCTTTAAAGTTTTACCCTGCATCAATTAGGAAAATATATGTTAAAAACAGATGTGTATATAAAGTAATGCACATCAGCCACATCGTAGTCAGCTTCAACATTAAACTAAATAACTGTTAATGATCTATAAGCTAAATAATACCCAGAAGTATATTATTGTGATAATAATAATCATGCATAAAAAGGACTCTCATATTTGAGTTAAAATAGCACTGGTTCATTAAAGTACTAAAATATTGAATGAAATTGACTTTTAAAGAATACATTACTTTGGTGTTGTTCATTTAAAAATACAAGATCTGATTACTTCTTCCACATGACAGTCCAGAATAAAACAACATGTACATGTACATGAACACTGCAAACTGTTCCCAAAAGCACAACTCTGTCATAAAATACAAGATAAATGTCGCAAGTGTTCTGTTTGAAATTAAATTACCGCAGTGAAGTGGACGACCCTCAGTCAGCAATCAGGACAAGTTGGGCTCTTGGATGTGATCTGTGCAGCGAGATCAGAAAAATGTCATTCATAATGTCTCCCCATCTCCCCCTCTCCCCCTCTCTCTCTCTCCCACCTCACTCCTCCTCTGCTCTAATCACAGTCATGTGAGCCAGGGAGGGGTTGGGTGGTATCGTCCTCTCCTCAGCTATCCCTGTTTGCATTCCCTCCTCAGCTGGTTGGTGGGAGAGGATCACACAGCCCACCCACCCTTCACACACTCTGAGCAGTCCGAGTGAAGCTAATTTGCACTAATTAAATCCCCATTGTGTTGTCAGGATTACAGATACCAGACCTGCTATTACATAATCTGATCAGCCAGAAAACAGACTTCATAAACTGGAAACAGATTAAGATGTTACAGTACACACAATGTTTACAGTTGCTTAATTTGGATGTAGACTTCCTACATCCTTTTTGTTTCCTGGTAGAGCTTTAAAAACAGAGCAGACACCTTCCCTCAGCTGTGGATTTTACAAAGATAATCAGAATCTTCTATAAAAAGTGAGGACAGAAAGCAGTGATTGGATCAAGCCAGAGCAAGCAGGCACACTCAACAAGTATGAACACACATTGAATAATACAGGTTTTTGACTTTGTTACTGTAAAAATAACTTTAGAAATGTACAGAGTTTGCTGGAATGCCAATAACAAAGTAAAGTTAAAGTTATTTTAATACATTACTTTATGTTAGAAACTAGAGCGGATTCTTAAGCTTCCAAACATATTATGTCAAAAAGATGTAGACAGCCACGTTATCCTAAACGATAATTCAACTTATCAATTATCAATTTTTTACATTATACAGCAATAACAAAACATGGAGTCTTCCGTTATAAAAAAATAAATGACATATTCCTTATAGTATATTGTAAAAAAAAGCCATAATAAGGTGATGGTCATACCAAGTAGAGGCAGCTGTGGAGGAGGAGGAAGCATAAAGGAGAAAGATGAGGTTGTCTCACGCTCATGGGCTTTCAAGGAGGAAAAATCATGCCCACAGGCATAAAGAGAAAAGAGAAAGTGAAATCCATCTACACAACTGATGATGGATGATGACCTGGCACAAAAGCAACAGGACGGCTGCTCCCAGCATGCACCAGTGTAGCACCCTCATAACTGTCACTGAGGGAATAAAGCAGCACAAATTACAACATTTCACACATTCAAACCCTTTACACATTTTTTTTGTCAACCTCAATGTTACATGTGTTGTTTTTTTTAGCTAATTTTTGCCAGGAGTTGATCTATGATTCTTACTTTTAAAATTAAAACATTTTGACAAATAAGATTGACTTGCTCATTCCCACTGTGAGCGAGTTCGATCAGCAGGAGGCTAATTGCTATTCACTTGAAAGCAAACTGTGTCATTAGCTGGAATTTTCTATGAACTCCAACAAGTACTTTTCAACTTTTTAGGTTCATTCCTTTAAAGATTGAGACCAAGGGACAATGGTGACCTAGTGGTTAGTTTGCGCACCCCACATATAGGCTACAGTCCTCAAAGCGGGTATAGCACAGGTTTGAATCTGATTTGTGGCTCCTTTGCCACGTCATTCCCCACTCTCTCTCTCTCCCTGATTTCTGACTCTATCCACTGTCCTATCTCTCTAATGAAGACATAAAAGCCCAAACATACATCTAAAAAAGAGGCTTGATACCATGCTTATTGTTTAGCTTATCTAGCTTAGCTTTAACACCCAATTGAGGAGAAACAGCGAACATGACTATGCACAAACTGTAGCATAATCTTTGCACCAGCACCTCTTAAGCTCTTTAAAGACCAGTTGAGGTTGTGCAACCTCTCTGTCCAGTTCTCAGCACTCATGACCTCACAGATGATGCAGCAGGCCCATCAGCCCCTGCTCTGTGGAGCCAGCAGTGCAGGGGTTTGTTGCAGTCCAATGGACTGCGAACCAACAGGGCAGATAGGGACTGACACCGTGGCTAAATCCCTACTGTTCTAGCAGCACATTCCTGAGGCACGACTAAGCCCAAGGAAAGACTCGGCGAGGAAGCATCTGATCACTTGTCACTGTCCTCTTGTAGAAAGAGAGGCCATAGACCCGGCAGCCTGGCTAGAACTTTTAAGTTTGTTCTCTTTTTTTGTTATGTGGTACTTCCTGTTTTTTAAAAATCTTTCTTTGAAGATGGTTGATTGGATATAGGTTTCTTCTTAGCAGGAGAATAATTTTTTAACAAAAAAAACAAAACAAAAACATGGGATAGCCGACATTGATTCACACGTCTAATTTAAGATATAGTGCATTCTTCACTTAAACTACATTTTGTCAATTTGTCGTTTGGAGTAGTACAAAATGCAAAGTGCATTTAAAAATGTATTGGTTTAAAAAGCTGGAAACATTAAATAACTAAATTATTAAGTCACTAGCAATCATTCACATCATGTAAGCTTCATTTTGTTAGAACTGAAAACATCCTGCTGTAACAGAAGAAAACAATCTGACTCACTGTCTGGCTTCACTGAGTGTGACGAAAACAAACCTTCACAGAAAGAAAACTTTACATTGATGGCATCTTCACCCTGAGGTGCACGATCACATGTTTCATATGTATGAGGACAGAGCCTCAGGAGTTTCTCTGACCATATGAGGAGTCACAGTAAAGAAAAGAAAAACACGAGACAAATAGAAGACCAGGAAATGTTTTAATTCTTCCAGAATTTCACAGGAACACACATCTGTGTGTGATTGTGTGATAAGAACCAAGACCTTTTAAAGTGAAACCCCACAAAACGAAACTTAACTACAATCATTGTAGTAGAATGAGTTTTGTCATTTTAACATACTTATCTTTTTGCTGTGTGGATATTTTGGGTGAATAAATGGTATTCAATAACTTGGGAACAAAAATCCAACTGCTTTTTAAATAAAATATCCTGCTTTAGTGAAATGCTTTGTTTTAAACTAAGGTTTGTTTTTGGAAGAAAACACTTAATAAATTGATGGTTGGGTAATGACTGGGCAAATATTTATGTATATGTATATGATATATGATGTTGTGTTAGCTTATGAAGTCTGCCTTCAAGACCCTCTTAAGAATTTTTACACATTTTACAACATTTTAGTTTGTTGTTGTCAAAGCACCACACTCTGTATTTAAAAAAACATGTGTATGAACAGCACTTTGTCTTCACTGGGAGCAGCACCTTTTTCAAGTATTGCTGTCACTGTGAGGTTGAAGAGGAGACCAGGCGGTCTTTAAGCCAACCTGCTGCTAACAGCGGCCCTGTGTTTAAAATCATGTGATTTGTATCACTTTGAGCATGAAACTGCTACTGGTACAAAAGAAAGACCGCAAAACTAGGGAAGCCCTAAGCAGACCTGTATGGTGTGATTTTTGATTGTTTTCTAATTTCCTCGAGATAACTATGCTGGTCCCGAGATCCCGGGATCACAACTGATACTAACTTATCACAGGTTATATCTCTAAATAATAGGATAAGGCGAGATCTTGGGAAAAGAACCAGAAGTTATTGTTTATCTCAGAAAAACAAAGTACATTAAATGTATGGATGCATGTCTGCTAAGGGCTCCCATTAAAAAAAAATAAAAAAATTCCTCAATCCAAAGAGATTTTAAAATGACATTGTAAAGCGTCTGGCTCTCTGCACTCTCTGTAATGTCGGTGTTTTTCGGCGGGAGTGGATTAGTGCAGTCTGGAATTCCTTCAGTAACACATACAGAGCAGAGATCCCACCCTGGACTCGAAGCCCCAGGCATTACTACACACCCTCACTGCAGGAGACATGAGAAGGTTTCCTTTGTATTAAAGGAATCCAAGTTTTAGACGCATTCATCAGGCACAATATCTCTGAATCTCAAGTCTTTTGAAATATGAACAGAGGTTGTGAGAGTTTTGATCCAAACATCTTTTTATGATATAGCTCTGCTGGACACCAACACTAGCTCATGGGCTTGTCTAGTTTTATAAGATGGGCATTGCTAAAATATACCCATAACATTTGATATACTTATGTAATCTGCCCAGAGTTCAATAAGAGTCACAAAGATATTTTGTTTTTATTAAAGACAGAAAAAGAAGGATTTAGTAGGACCCAAGTGATTAGGGATCCATTAGCAGGAGGCCCCAGATCACGATGAGAGAAACGTGACAAACCCAAACACGAGAGTCTTTGAACTTTCCATCACAGAGCGTCTGCTTCAGACTGACACAATCATCTGTTCTGCTGCAGACTTAACCGACCTGACGGAGCTTTATTGGAGAGTTCGATGTGCGTTCTGGTTAGCTGAGGGGGAGGGACGTCAAAAACAGTTCAGTGAGAAGAGAGGAGGTAGATACCTGTTGTCCTTCTTTAAACAGTCTGTGGTCGAGGATTGTTGTTCAGTGTGATCAGTATTTTAATCTCATATTCTTTACTGTTATTATACAAACAAACTGAGGTGTTACCATAACAGCTTCCTCGTAACCATGTGAGCATGGCTGTGGACTGTTGGTCTTACTTTTATTCATAATCTTCTTTCATACCATACATGTGGTTTACGGGCTTCAGCTTCAAGGTCCCTGTGAGGGGGCGATCATCGGCTTGCAAAGACTATTTACTGTTCAACACATGGACGTAGAGTTAGCCGAATTACTCATTGTTTCTGAAGCCAAATGATGGTGGTCGCCATATTGGAAATGCTGACTCTACCTCACTTTGGATCAATCTAGAAACAGGCAGAGGTGGAGCTGAGGCGGGCCTTCACTCCTACAAATGCAAATGTATTCATAACACTTATCCATAACTTAATCTGAATTGATTCATTCCAAGAAAATCCAAATGTAAGTTTTGAACCATTAAGAAATGTGCCGTCAGGACCAAAGTGTTTAGTTTTTTTTAATCCAGACTATAAACATGTTTGCTTCTGTGGGAAGTATGGGCTCTAACGTGGATCCAGCCAGCCGCAAGTGATCTTCAGGAACTGCAGTTTTGTTACTCTTTGTTACTCTGTGTTGGCTTTAATTTCTAACGCTTGAGGATGATACTAACTGCTAACAGCTGTTGACTTGCACTGAAGCATGCACTAACTGATTTTAAAATGACCCTATATTAAAATAACACATAAATATTTTCTGCAGAAGTGTTCAATATGTTCATACAGGGTTTCAAAACATATTTTAAAAGCTTTAACCAGCTGTATCAAAACGTCCCAACGCAGAGAACACATTTCCTGCAGCTCTGCAGAGTTCAGACATCTTGAAGTGAAACATTCACTCATAATTAGTCATTACATGCATTTATTTGAGAGGAACAAATTTCGCCATACATATCTTTGTGATTACCAGCACATTTCAATTAAGTTAACAAATTATCATTAAAAATGTCTAAAAATTAAAGCATAACAAACAGTGGGGGCAAACTATCTGTCGGGTGGAGAGAAGCAGGAGGGTTGAACGGTGCAGCTTTTCAGAAGAAATGAAAAACAAACCTCTCTCACCAGCCATCCTGAACACACATGAAGCTGGCATTTCATAGTAAGTCTCGCTTTGGAGAAACTCAGGACAGGACATGGATGTCGTCTGTGGTTTTTCTGAAAACAACACAGCCACCAGCACCCCCTTGTGGCTACAGCTTCACTCAGCAGAGTAGTGTTCAAACATTTGGAACGTCGATGAAAAGTATCAAGTTTGCTGCTTCCATTTCTTCACACTGACTGACACCTCCGTAATCAACCACTACATCATAATAACCTTTCTTCCAACACAAATTACCCCACCACCCCTCGGAGAAAAAAAATACTAAATATTTGCTCTAGTTTGAATCTGAAATATACATCAAAAAAGGGGCTAAAACGCAACCCCAGAATGGAAACAAAGGGATAAAATAAGGATGAAAGGGGGGAAATGAATGAGAAAAGGCTCATATAGCTATGAAATAAATACAAAACACATGATTTCTTAAAGCAGCCAGACAAAACAAGACAAAAAAAAACAAAGACTGAATCTGAATCAAAAGAGTGAATAAAAGGTGGTGCGTTGAAGGCAACATGAATGACGAGACGGAGCGGAGAACGTGAGATATTGAAAAATGAGCAAGAGGAGAGGGAGGTGACGACAGAGCCGCTTTTTTTTTAAACATGAAAAAACAAGTAATAGTGTCTGAAGTTGCAGAAAATCATGTGATAAACTATATATTTCCTAAACTGTAGATAACTGAAACCAAAGCACACATTTTGCTATCCAACATTTAGGGTTTTTTTTTTTTCAGCTGAGGAGCAAAGTACTGTGCCTTTTCATAAATCTCGTCCATGTCAGGTCTGACGAGATTGACAAGAGGTGAGGGCGCTGATTCCTGAGGGGCCAAAGTGAGCGGAGGGCGAGACAACATTGAAGTGGGAGGTCACTTTGGCAGAGGTCCATTCAGAGTTTTTCTTTTACTTCCTGAAGCGGGGAACGTGGGAACACAGACATGAAACGCAGACATTTAAACAGACATGTTAACATCTTCAGCTTCCTTGGACATAAAAGCCTCTGACGGTGACCTACTTCCACCTCAAAAAGTGTTGAAAGGCGGGAGGTCGGGGGGGGGGGGGGTCCATCACTGGTAGTTTGTCTTGTGATTGTGCCGTCAACCCCAGCTTCCTTATTATCACCATTACGTCTTTGTATGTGTGTGTTATGATAAAAATCTTAGATGCTAGTTATTTCCCAAACTACAGTGGACATTTACACAGGAGAGAGAGCAGTAGGTCTGTGAGAAAGGTCTGTCTTTGGTTAGTGTTTTGTCCCCCATTCCTCTTCTTTCTCACTCACAGGAGGCTTTCTGTTCGTAAAGATTGCAGATTGACAAAATGTAGTGATAACAGGGTGATTTTATTTCTTATTTTCTTTCTTCCTTGTAAGTAGTGTGCGTATGTGTGTGTGTCTGTCATAGTGATGATGATGCAGATGATTCCTTATTTGTCACAGCCAACATCCCAAAGTTGATTTTGTCCTGTGTCTTCCCATATAGTATATTTGTGTTATCAAGCTTTGACTGTAACACCACCTCTTCTGTCCGCTACAGAAAGTGTCTGTTGGTGGTAAAAGTCAAAGAAACAACGAAAACGTTTGAGGGCAACCGGTCACGTAGCAGACCCAGACAAACTATCCAAGTGCTGTTTTCTCCTGTCGCCACCCTGTGGATCCCTGTGGAAGCAGAAAACAAACAGATTAGTCCTGAATGAATCAGGGAACATTACTAAACTCAATAAGAGAAAATAAGGTTATATATGATTGTTAAGCAAGAGGGTGTAATATGTTTCAGACCAGACCAAAAGAACCGCGCTCTTTGCTATGAGCAGTGATCACTCTGAAGACACTGCCAGCCTTACACCCCCGTCTGTCTGGCCAGAGCTTTCGATTCAAACTACAGGCAAATATAAATAGTTGTTAAATGTTCAAGTTGGGAGAAAAAAAAACAAAAAAATGTTGCCCCTTGAAAAAACATGTGCCAGCACAACTGACAAGGACAGTAGGTCAAAACGATTAAAGAGCTGTTCACACATGCACTCCTCATCACAGGCCTCCCAGAGATCTTCCTGACTTGCCTCTTGGCGTTAAAAGTAAAAATGTTGACATAGAAAATGACTGTTTCTGCATTAATATCAATGCTATGTGTAACTGGATGAATTTACAATATCAATGAAGGAGTGTCAAATCTCACAAGAAGAAAAGATAAAAAGCAGCTTCACTACGTGCACATGAATTCCAACAGTTGCTCACAGGTTTCATCAACCCCACCTGTCTGCTAGCCCGCTGTGAACTTTCCAGAATACTTCCTGCTGTGTCCCACTTTGGCTTACACTGACTTCACTCAGAAATTTTACAAGAGGGATAGAAGGAAAACGTCTGGGCAAAAAAAACGAGGCCGCTAGTGTTCACACATGCAGCTCAGTCAGGAGTTTTCTTTAAGTATGAAAACACCAAAAGATAACCCATAAGCTGGACAGAAGTTTACACATGACAGACTGGCAGATAAAAAGTGTTTGACTTTAGTTTCTAACATGAGAAAACTTTACAGTTTGGTATTGGTGTGGAGATGTATTTATTTTCACGTTCTGTTAATTCTAAATGTTAGTACGTATTTTCATGGATTCATTCATCTTGATCATTTTGTGGACATCTCTTTAAATTGTGTCAACCATCTTAGGGTAATTCTTCTTTTGGGTCTGTGAAGCTGTAACCTTATATGGTGAAACATGTAAATCGTAGCAGATCTATGTTTGGATAGGAGCCAACCATATGTTGTCAGCAACTGTTTGCTAGACAGAGAGTCTACATCTGTTACGTATACAAATCAGTGCCATGTCATCTTTATTGTTTTATAGTGATGTGCCCAAATAGAAAGGAATTTGTGGGCTGTACCTTCTAGCAGAATATAAGCCACACTATGTAATGAAGACTTTGCCATTTAGCCATTTTGCCCATGATGGCCACTTTGCCAATGATTGTCAATGATTGTGAGATCTTGGTCAGCGATGGTCTGCACTTTGTCAGCCATGTGTGTTGTGTTTCTGTGTTGTCTGACCATGGCTGAATAAATCTAAGATGATCCACAGTCTGTTTCACGATTTCATAATTGTCCATCTACTACAGAAATAACCCCCACCTAACACTAAATGACTGGAGAGAAAGTTCACCTTACTCCTCATGGTGCATCTCTACCAGTCTCCAAACTGGCCTCTAGCAGCAGCTCCTCCAGCTCTTGTCCACAGCTGACGCTCACTACGAGAGAGACACATGGGAAGAATTACAAAACGTACTTGTAGTGACTAACCTAAGATCTTCACAGCAACAACCCACTGCACATATAACCGCTTATTATCTTATCATAGATAAGTGAGTAATTACAGCGACCTACCATGCTCCATCACACAGCTGCCTGGTTTGGGACTTTCAGCTTTGAGAAGATGGAGGGAGAACTCAGTCTTCAGGCCGTTGGGCAGAGCTAAGTTGACCACCTCTTCCTCTTCTTCCTCCTCCTCCTCCTCCTCAGCCTTGGAACAACCCTGGTCCTCGTCTGCAGAGCTCTCATCGGGGGAATCCTCCACTTTGACCGCAGAGATGGACACAGTAGAGGCAGGTTCAGGATTCTCTGAGGCTTCCCCGTCCTGAGGACTTGACTCCTGAGCTGCATCTTGAGTGGCAGATGGAGTTTCATCAGCGTGGAGATCAGTGTGGAGAGCTGGAGCAGGCTCTTCTCCCTGTTCCTCTGCCTCCGTTTGCTGCTTTGGACTCTGCTCCTCTTGGCATGGCTGGCTGCACTTTTCCTCTGTTAAACTTGGTTGGTCATTTTCGAACAATGTGGCTGGTGCTTGCGGCTTCCCCGGCAGTGAAAGTGACTCGATTTCTTCTACTGTTTGGTTCACGGACAGAGACTCTTCTGATGCAGATGCAAGTTCATTCTGTAGCTGCTCAAGAGTAGATGCTAAGAGCGGCTGCTGCGTTTCTGCTGCAGTGATCCTGGTGTTGAGTTTGTCTAACTGTCCAGTCTCTTGTGTGCTTTCAGAGCTCAACACCTGCATGTCATCTGCTACACATTCTTTCTCCTCTCCTTGATTCTGTTCTTCTACACATGTGGGCTCAGTTTGGGGGCTTTCAGTGCTCTCCGTTTCCTCTTCTGTGTGCTGCACAGACGGGGGATCTGAAGGCAGGGCTGGACTTAAATCTGTCACCTCTGGGTCTAAAGTGCTAGCCGCTGCATCCTCTGTGGCTGGATTGGTAGATTGGGGTTCTAGTGTGTTGGCTTGTGTGGTATTTAGTGCAGGCTCCAAGTAAGCTACAGGACTTTGCTTGGTCAGTTGACAGTCCGATGACGGCGCAGTTGAGCTGTCCTTCACGTCCTCCTGTGTCAGTTGTGTTTGAGATGAGGGTGGTGGCTGTGTCGGCTTTGTGTTCATGTCAGCAGGCTTCTTTGAGCCTTCTTTAGGAGCACTTTTCTGCAGGAGCTGTAGCTGCTGCTGCTGCTGCTCAGGAGGGCTCTCCACCCGAGTAACCATAAAGATTTTATGACCTCTTCCTGGACTTGAGACAGATATACAGCGACCAGGGGATGGAGGGGGACCGGGAGGAGCAGTAGATTCTGTGACGGTGATACCAGAAATGACATTCTGCCCCCCGGCAGGTGATGCAGACGGGGTTGAAGATGTACTTGAGGCACTGAGGAGAGGCGGTGCAGCTGCTGTCTGGCTTTCAGGAGCAGTCTGGTTTAAGATCGCGCAGGAGTTTGATGTGGATGTGGAATTTGTTACCACCTCTTCCTCATCCTCCGTGTCAGAGTCTGACTCGAGGTTAATTTTGGGAACATTTGTGTCAGAGCTCTCTCCTGACTGGCTACTCGTCTGTACCTCATTTCCAGCTGTTTCAACTTCTACCCCCTCTTTCTCCTTTGTTTCCTCTTTCTCCTCTGCTGCTGCCACCTCCTCTTCTTTTTCTCTGACCCCGTCCTCTGTGGCGATTTCAGCCATAGACGCAGACTGCCTCATCTTCTGCTCTGTTTCTTCCTTCTCCTTGGCAAAGATAAAGTTTCTCTTGCAGCCGTTCTGTATCTCAGTCAGCAGGGCGCGCTGAGTTTCAATGAAGCTCTTTACCTGAGAGACAAAATAAAAGTCTTAAACATGCTGCAACACAAACCACAAAAAAAAAAAAAAAAAAAACTAAACACAATGTAGAGCATTTCCTACAATTACTTTGAGGTAGCAACCTCTATTAAGTCTGCTGTTTAAGACAGTTATATTTCACAGCACGGTGTTCTTTGAATAGCTGAGGCTGGAGGCAGCTGGATGGCCTTTTCCCATCATTTCCTGTCATCTCTCCCTCGCCATTAATATTATAAAGCCCTGAAGTCCCATGAAAAGTAATGAAAATGGTTAAAGATTGTATTCTTATGTTTTGAATTTATTTTCTACAAATCCAATAAAAAGTAGAAAAAACCATAAGTCCAGCTCAATATTTTCAGACTTCTCTTAAAAAAAAGCAACAACAAGCATATATATTCACTTTGGCTGCCTTCAAATGAACCTCGTTACATCTGGGTTCCCAAAAGCAAAGTCATGTATGCTTCGTGTTTGAACATCATGAGAACTCAGGGGAGAATCACTCACTTTTTTTCATTCATGTTTTGGAGATGAAATTAGAAATAAAACAAGATTTTTTAAATCTCTTAAATAGTAGTAATAGGCCAACAATTGATGTAGAACAAATGTCCACATCAGATTCACTTTTTGGCCCTCTATCTTCTCTCCCCTGCCCCAATGCTCACAGTTTCTTTCTTGGGCTCCCGGTCGAGGTCCAGACGCAGCAGAGAGGTGTTGACTTTCAGGGCCAGTGACAGAGCCATCAGTCCACCTGTCTTGATCTCATTCTCTCGTAGGTCGAGGCGCAGCAGTCGGGGGCTCTCAGCGATGAATTCAGCCACAGCCACAGCTCCTGTAGCACAAACGACATAAAGAGACACAAGGAGATGTCAAATCAGAGACAGTAAGACTACTAACTGAAGCAGAGGGCATGGAGGGACGGGCTCCTCACCTTCACAGGACAGCTTGGTGGAAGCAAGGCCCAATCTGAGCACTGAGCGGTTAGCGATCAGTCCATCCTTCAGCTTGTGGACTCCTTCGTTACCCACCGAATTATGGCCGAGGTTCAGAGTCTCCAGACTCTGGGTGCATGGCTGATGGAGGAAGAAAAAAAAACAGAGAGAGAAGTTAAACAATGGATTGTGGGTATATTTGTTAACCCCTTTGTGTTTTTTTTTAGCAGCACATTTGGAACATGCTTCAATAAAGGGATGAGATAATGCTAACATTAAATCTAAAAATCCAGAAATTGTTTCTTAGTGTGCCCTTGTATTAAAATTGTAGCGTGTCCAAGTAGACTAAGATATTTCATGTTTATCTGATCTCTCAGACAAGTACAGCGGGTGTTTATACTGTAGCAAGTTAATCTAACGTCTGCATACGTGTTCTGTTTATTACCTGTAGAGTTCTGCTGTTTTTAAAGAGTGATACAGTTTACTTCTCAATAGGCTAATACATGAGAATCCTTTAAATTATCCTTCTTGATAATATCTTTAATGTCCATTTAAAAAAAAACACCAAAAAACAGGAGTCACCATAGAAAACGCTGCAGGCACTTTGATTTATTTGAACATCTTTTATCTGTTACTGCCTTCCAAAGGCTCAAGTAAGACTTTTTATATTTAAAAAAAAATGTTTTACTTTAAAAATACTGTGTAACAATTTGTGACATTGCTCTGAGGAAGGTACCATGCTACATTCTTATTTTAACATAAACTTAACCTATTCACAAGTTAGCAGTCATCCAGACAACTGTGCTAAAGGGTGTAAAATAAATAAATGATTTGCATGCATTTGAATGCTCATACTGTACATCTGTGCATGTTTATTCTGTGCACTACGTATGTGTCTGTTACGGCACTATAACTGGAAGTATTTCATGTGGCAGCCTCTATCTCCACGACTAATTTAACCAGGGATTTTGTCAGTATACATGCTTCTTCTACTTGTACTGGTTACTGTTTAATGTCCAACATCAACATGTCATTGTGCTGTGATAATCCAGTACACTGTGATTATCTCCAGTTTTAGTACTCAGCAGCCGGGACAGCCATGTAAAGATTTTGATCAGTGTGATTTGGGGTTTTAAGGCCATTCTTGTGTGTCCTGTAACATCTTTGCAGCCTCAGATAAAACCACCATCAGAGAGATTTCTTAGAAGAGATAAAAAATACTTATAAATAATAATCCATGAGGAATAGCATCATGTGTTTCCTGAAGCAATAGGACTTTTGTTTGGCTCAGTAGTTACTATAAACTAAGATCAAAGTCCTGATGATTATTTTGCTTATTTCACAGAAATTTTAAAAGATTACAAATGTCAGGGTAAAGGACAGCGCTCTAAATATGTCTGAATTCTTTGCATCTACATCTGCTGTTAATAAAATGTGGATTTGCACAGGAAATGGTCAAACTGTCACAGAAGGAGAAAGTTTATCTCGCTCTGACAAGGCGATGACTGTAATGACTCAGCAGTGTCTACATAACATTTAAATGCTGTTTTACTTCAGCAACCATGAAATAACGAGTTTGACCTTTATGCACAATCACTTAACAGACGATCTCTAGAATCAAACTGCAGAATCAAACTGAGATGAAGTGAGGGAGACATCTGCTCATAGAACGCTTCAGAGTCCTCCCTCTTGGAGTTGATACAGAACACACACAGCCATTGTTTGTCCTCATGAAACATCTGATAGGTGTGGGTGTAGACTGGCTTTATTGTCCCCCCCTCCACAGTGTGTGTGTGTGAGTGTGTGTGTGTGTGTACCAGTGCAGCAGCTAGGTATCCCATGCCGTTGTGTGTGAGCTGATTGTTCCACAGCACCAAAGTGACGAGGCCTTTCCTCTGCTCTTTTAGTCCTTCACAAACATAGGCCAGACCTGCAACCACAAAACAAAGATCGAGTCAGAGCACTTACATATTGCCAGTTGGAGGCGGAATATTTCTGCCCCTGCTACGCCTCGACTGCAATGTGTAACGTACGGAGACAGAATGGTGGGGCGAAGTCCTTCTGCCCCTGATCAGCCTTCGGAGGTAGTAACACAGACGTAATGAGGGGGAGACGATAGAAGATAAAACATTGGAGCGAACAATGTTTTATATGCATTCAACTTTAAAGTCAATCTGAACAATCCTGGTGTGCACTGGATTACTCTGATCTTAAAAAATGAACACTTAGTCATGCCATACTGCAGACTAATTATTAACACTCGATATACCTTTCTACAGTACTTTTATTGCTGATATTCTTTTGATTCTAACTTTTGCAGTTGAGACGATGGATCTAAGGGTTATGCTCAATAAAACAAATATTTTCAACAAGACCCTTCAGACTTTGGAAAACATAGCGCATCATAAAACCATTGTGTTACTATTTCTGTGTGGTGCTGTATCACTGCTGCGTACCTGAGTCCAGGATGTGGTTGTTGCGCAGGTCTAGGATCTGAATGTTGTAGTTAAACTTGAGCAAGTTGCCAAGTTGGGCTGAGTCTTGCAGACCGTTGAGCTTGTTGTCTGCCAGGTACAACTCCCGCAGGTTCATATTCATCTTCAGAGCTGTAGCTGCACAGATAATAAAGAAAATAAAATAAAGAAATGAAGGTTAGTGCAAGAAGAAACACTGAATGTCTGGAATAGAGGACTCAATTCAGAGATTATGATGTTCAGACCCTGCAGGCAAGGCTTCCCAAACCTTACCCAGTAACATGAGCGGCCTGCCAGTAAGGCCGGCGTTCTCCAGGTGGAGGACTGCCAGGCTGCCGCTGATCCTGAGCGCTCGTGCGACAAATGGAGCCGAGTGATCCAGCAGAGGAGTGTTACGTGCATCCAGGTACTGCAGAGAGCTTGTCTGAGGGGAAACACCAAAAGAGAAGCAATCTATTTGGCAGCTCAGATAAAAAATGAGAACAGAAACCACAAAGGATATGAAGTATGTCCGAATCACTGTGATAAAGTTTCTGGCTGCAAAAAATTTGCACAATAACTGAAGCCAGGGATCTCTATTGTACAGGTTAAATGTGGATCTTGATCTGATGTCTACTGGATTTTACTAACAGACACATTACCACACAGATCCCACCTCTGCAGATTCTCAAAGATACCTTTGATCTTAATCAAGTAACCTTTTGTTACCCCTGATTGTAGCTGCTGTTGTAAACAAATGACAAAAACAGCTAAGAGCTTCAGCTTGGTGTCTCCCGTTAGCTCTTCAATCATCTTCAGACTCTTAATGTTTGTAGACAGGGGAATGCTTTTGATGCACACACTGATTGGATGACAAATTAGCTTTCCACACCGTTCTAGCTGTGTCAACAACAGGACTGTGCTGCTTGTACGTTTTCCTTAATCAGGTTAAAAATGATCAAATTAGTATTAAGAATGTATTGTTTTCCCTGCTGCATATCAAGCAATGAACAAGATCTTTGAAAACAAATTTGTGCTTTCTGTGATTATGTTGGTCTGTGTTGGGGCGGCTGTGGCTCAGTGGTAGAGTCCGATCCCCAGCTCCTGCCGTCACATTGGGCAAGACATCAAGGTGCTCCTGCTGCTTCACAGGAAACTGACCTGAAGATTTTTGTGTTCTTTTGATCACAAAAAGTTGATGTATAAATGTGTTTGCCCTGCAACCAGTTTGTCTGCCTAACACTAAGAAAGATTGCCTGAAGTTCAAGTACAGCTTAAAGGGCACCAGCAAGACTATGGAAGTGATGCAACGAAAGATCAGATCAAAGAGAGAGAAGGAAAGAGATGGGCACAGAGCTACAACAACAACAGAGCAGGAAATACTTCCTGTATCGTAGACGTCACATTTTAGACCAAACACCATCTTTCTCAGGCCAAATGAAATACAGAACAACAAATATAGCACCAAATTGGTGCTTGGGGGTAAAAAGCTTTTGCTGCAGATAGAATCACAACTTTTTTTATTATATATTTTACAGAAGATTTGTTCCTCTGTCTATCCTTGCTGCCTTCTCGTGGGAGAGATCGTCTTTCTCTAGATGCTGAAATCATACCATCTTTCTGTCAAAATCTGTAAGCTCCTTAATATTATATTTATAGTGGTGCTGCAGCTTTCATTCAAATGAAAAGCTGATAAAAATAAGAGGGACTTTCACAGTATTGTGCCGCTAACAGTGCTTCTCCAGATGACTTCTCTGTTTATCGATGTAGTTTTCTCTTTATACTGTAGTGGAAAAATACTATCTGTCTGTCGTCTTCGTTTGAACTTAAAAGATTAGGACGTTCGTGCGTCATTTAGCAATTAAAAACTGTTTCTCTGTATGGCCTTGGTCTGTATCTCCAATACAATTAAATTCCCAATTTGTAAACTTACTATGAAACCTGGAGGTTATGAGTATGAGTAGTACCTAAAACACCGGGGTCGGGTCAGGTGCTATATTCAAAATTGATTTATTGTACTCAGCTGTTATATGTTTTATACTGCATGTTGGTTCATTTTGTTCAGTTTTAAGGTTTCATTGTAGTCTGTGTTTGTTTGTTTCATTTTCTCACTTTTTTATGTTTTACAGGATTGGTGTGTCGTTTATTAAAATCCACAAATAACTTTTCCTCGTCTTTCTCTGTAGATGATTTTATCCGCCCCACGGTAGGACAACCTCTCACCTTTCTCATCATGTGAGCTGCGGCTTGCCATCCTCGTGTGCCGATGTGCTTGTTGAATGAGATGTTGAGATGTGTGGCTGACTCGTAATACTCGATCATGTCAAACAAGGCTGATGCTCCCTGAGAAGAACAAAGTGAGATAGAAAAGAGACACACAAAAAAAGAGATATGTATGTTAAACATGTTATTTTAGATAAAAAACTAATAGTTTGAAACAAATCTTATTGTTGGCCACAGTGTCAATAGTCCTTAAAAAGGTTGTCACAAGATACAGTTTGAAGCAGGTGTAGTTGCCATAGTAACAACCATACAGGTGAAGTGAGACCTGCTGAGGTGTTTCCATTAAGACTTTAAATAAGGTCAAAGGGCCAGTGTGTAGGTGAAACCAAAATGAACAATGAACATGTGAAAATAAAAAGTGTAATGCTCCCATCTTCTTTATTTATTATGCGGCCTTCAGTCAGACAACTTAAGTTTTAATTGTTTAAAATATTGGATGAAGCAGCAGAACATTGTTTGTGTCTGGCCTTAAGGCTGCAGCCTCAAAACTCCTCGCAGATATTTTTCACAGAATCTTAAACCCAGAGTCCGAGCCAGCTGGTGGATTTTGGGATGGAAGAGTGCAAGAATGCAGCACTAGTACAGAGCAGCAAATGGCAATGACAGAGCAGAGGGAGAGACTGGAAATCCTGCAGCTTAAATAGACCACAAAAAGAGAAGATGTGTTTGTCAGGTGACTGTGAGAATGACGCATGTCAAGTGTGAAATCAGTGCAGCCCGTTTTCCTGCCTGAACTAGCTCACAGGCGTCATCTGGTTTATTTTAGAGTTGGGCGGCAATTAAATGTTATTTGCTTTTGAATGAATCTGGAGAGTATTTTTTAAAAATGTTCATCATGAAAGGAAAATGTTCTAATACATTCAGAGAGACATAGGTGATATCTTTCACTGTTTTGTTTACTCTGATTACTCTTGTGTTTCATACAGAAAAGCTTCACCACATTTGTTGAGCTGGTAAAGCACATGTAATGCCTTATAAATAGAAGTTAAAGCAGTTAATTGAGTGTAAAACCATTTGTTATGATGTGTTAAACAAGAATTACAACAAATTCACTGTGGCGAATCATCAACGCTGAAAAGGGGAACATGAAGGACTGAAGTGAGATATCAGGTGAGGCAGCAAAGGGCGAGAGAGTCTCACCTCATACGATTACTGTAATAATCTCATTTTGGTTTGGGTGGTGCTGTATTTGTGCCTCTCTTTTATCACTCACTGAAAAACGGAATCTGTAAAGCTGTAGATGAATCTAGAGTGCAGGTGGACGGCTGCTTAATCTGCTTTCCTGCTTTCCCCCCCATTCACTTTCATTGGATAAAATGTTATCAGCACATTTGAACAAATAAAGGAGCTGTGTTATTCATTTGTGTGTATGGATTGTGTTATCTCTCACTGAGAAACTTTTTAAAGCAACCTGAACACCACCGAAAGCCTGTGATATTTTTTTATGTGCAGGATGACATGAAAATAGGTGGATGAGTTTCTTTTTCAGTGAAGCTGAGGAGGGGTAACACAGTCAGACAGGCTGCTAGCTTCTCCTAACCTTTTCCCCGAGAGTGTGTGTGTGTGTGTGTGTGTGTGTGTGTGTGTGTGTGTGTGTGTGTGTGTGTGTGTGTGTGTGTGTGTGTGTGTGTGTGTGTGTGTGTGTGTGTGTGTGTACTGGGCGACATTACTGAGTATACTCAAATGTGTTTATCTACAGGGTGGGGGAGGATGAGTCACATTGAGCCAATAAAATCAGACTTGAGTTACTGCTCCTTCCCTGTGCTCTTTAGAATATCTCTACAAAACTATTCTCTTCTTTCATCTTCCCAAATCATTCCCTACAAGATGCCAATGCTCTGCAGATATGACGCTCTGCCAAATCAAGCCATCCGCTGTGTCTCTCACACACACACACACACACTTCAGAAGATGATCCCTTCTCTCACTTCCCCTTTCGGTTCCTTTTCTAGCCAACAGTACTTTACATCCGCCTCTTCCAGCGAGACTTCCTCGATATGTTCTCCTTTCAGCGTGTTGTTTTCTCAGAGCCCAAGGCGGGCCACTTGAATCGAATGAAATGGTGACTCAATCACTGACTCATTCAGACTTCATTCACATTTCAGGGACAGAATTACACGTTTGGTGACCAAAGTGCGTACGTCACTCTGCATTTGTTAGGATTATGGGCAGCTTGTGTGTGAGTGTGTGTGTGTGTCTGTCTAAGCTTTTCTAACAGAAGGATCTGTCATAAGTATGTTCATTGTTGTTCATTGATGTCACTGCATCATTTTGCTACAATTATTACATAACAAGGCCTGCGCTGTATCATCATGTATGCAAAATTCTTGATGCACTTGAAGCAACAATCCTGGATTAAACTACGGTAGGTTACATTTGAAATGCGGTCATTCACGTGGACCTGGTGGTGTTTCAGTTCATGCAATGTTGTAAGGCTCCACTTTACTCTGTCAGTAATTTTTAGAAACGCTTTACACAGAACACACATCCCACTTCAGTGCTTGCACAATTGGATTCATTTGGCCCTTTTTACACCTGGTATTGTCATCTCAATCCTGGATCCTGTTTTTTACACCCAGTGTTTAAATTCAGTCACCTTAATATGCAAATTAAGCAGAGCAGGACGACTTGTCTATAGACATAGCACATCGTAGAAGTCATGTGAAACAAAGCAACCAACAGACATCTTTCATTCTAGCTAGGACTAACGGGCAGAGGTATTTGAACGTTTGACTGGCTGGGCGAATAAGGATATGATACAGACTAGAATTATACCTGACAAGTATGACATCTAGTCTTCTTCAAATATGCTCTGAATTTATACCACACAGGAAAGTTACAAAAATAATAAGGGGAGAAATTACTAAAACATCAGGGATAAAATAATCTGAAATTATTGAAAGTGACCCTGACAAACCTCTCGGTATGTCTATAGCTAACTGCAGAGTTGTGTCTGTGTGTGGTACAGTACTACACAGAGTAAAGTATTTAAACAGTGTGTGACAGGAAGTGGTCTGTGTTCCTCTGCCCCATACTGCAGCACCGTCTCTTTCTGTGCGTGTCTGGAGGGCTAACGTCCTAAATGGTGTTTACACAAGTAGACATCTGGAGTAATCAGAAATCCTATGACAAACACTCCACATCCTGCCAGTGCAGGACGAGTAAAAGAGAGGATCAGAGTATGACTGAAGGCAGAGAGGAGTAGTGGATGAGGCTGAGAAAGTGAGAGAGACATGAATAAGGATAATAGGTGGAAGGATGCTCGATGCCCTGAGAGGACTGACAGATGGGAACAAATGAGAGACAGTTTTAAAAGGCAGGATCTTCTTACGTCTTCATCCAGGTTGGTCTGCTCCAGGTCTATCACTTTAAACTGGACCCGCTTCAAAATCTCCTCCAGAGACTCACATGCTTTGTAGTCAAGCTTCTCACCTACAAAAAAAACACACACACCTCTGGTCAATTAATTCTGCATTAGCCCGAGTATGTTGCTGAATGAAACAAAGGTGGAAAATCTGTAGAATTATTCCTACAAGCTACATTTATAGTGTTGAAGATAGGTGGTGTTTTGGTGCTTACCTTTTAGATCTAAGCATTCATTTCGTTGTGTCAGGTCTTTCAGTTCCTACAGAGACAAAATAAAAGCAGTGTCAGTCAGTTCAGCTTCCGTATTGCCCTGAAGATGTAAACTTTGCTCTGTATGTTGAAGCTTTTACATCTTAAAAAGGAGGCTATTCATGAAATTAGCACTGGAGATAGAAGAGAGATAATGTATTTAAAAAAAAGATAAACCCTCGCTCAAAAGAGAAACATCTGCTGAAAACTTAACTCAAATACATATTGGTTTTATGAATCACTAAATATGACTAATGCATAGAGCTGAATGATAGCATCTTCAGATTAGACATAGAATTTGATGAACAAGCCATTCGGCAGAGTGCACATGGTATTAACTTGACAGCATTGCAAGGTCAAAGTTTTCCTTGAAGGTCATTGTACAGCCAGTGGTTTGCAGCTTTTCATCTAAAAGCTCAATATGTCTGTTTCTGCCTGCTCTACTTTTCTCAGCTTACATATTGTTAAAGCATTCAAATAAAAATTGACTGATGAGTCAAGTACAAACAAACATGTAGGAGTAAAACTAGATTTTAAGCCACAGGGACTCTACAAGAAGCTACTAAATAACTCAACATATTCCCTTTTTTAATTTTTTTACACTGCCATAGTTTAAGCACAAGACACAAATTGGTGGTTGATGGGTAGGGTGGGATAATATAACCACATAAATGACACAAGGTTTAAAGATTGCTTGCTCTTTGTTAAACATCCAACCTGACACACAAACTGTCTACCAGCAAATCCCTCTCTCTAGCTGGCCGCTCGCTCTGTTCAGCATAAACCCTATAACCTCTGCCCTTCTGCCATCACTGATCCGTGGGTGTGTGGTGTGAACATACTGATGATGGTTTAGTTGCACTGACAGTTCATGGCCTCCTGCGTTACTCCAGAAAATATGATGTTATGAGACAAATACCAAATCTAAAAAGCTTCATTGCCACGATACAAAAAACATGAAAGAAATTATGAAAACTCCAGTAACAGTAAGATGAAACAATGGAATTTGTGAAATATAACTAGATCTAAAAATGTCTACTTTGTAAGCACACATATGCAGGCACACATTTTGTGCAAATTAACAGCAAGAGAACCCTCACCTACGATTAACTGAGGCACCTGTCAGTGAGGAAGACTTCATCAGTGTAAATACTTCTCTGAAAAAGCTGCCAGAGCCAAAAATAGTGCATGACGCACAGGGCGCCTCTGCACGAGTGGTGGTTTGGGTGTGTGTGTGTGTGTGTGCGCTGATGTGTGAATGTGTGTTGTGGGTGGAAAAACATGTAGCTGCTGAGTCCCCTTCTGATCTTGCTATTAAATTATCCAAGCATTCTTTCTTTACCGTGCTTCTGTGTTTTATTTGCACTGTTCTTTTAGGGATATTTAGCAGTCCTGAGGATGTGTCAGTCATATTATCAGCAGACCTGAAGTCAATCAAATACAACATCTGTATTGTTTAACTAGACAATTAAGGGGCATTCGAAAACTTGACAGTGGCCAGTGGTAAATAGACCCTATAGCCAAACCCAAACTAATTGATGGGATCCTCAATGACATCCTTAATGACATTAAATGGCTTAATGGAGGCAAAAGTGGAACAACTATTATTCATATATATATGCAAAAGTTTAAATGGGTTTTCCGCAGCTGTGTGACCAGATGGTCAAACTACTTACCACTCAGCTGGATTCCTCAATGCTGGGAATATTCAACTAATTAGAAATGTTCAGTGCTGCAAGAACCAAACCCAGTCCTATTCCTTCAAGAAAGTACAATCTCCAGTGCAAGAACTTGTTCTGGGGGTGAAACAAAGTTCCTGGAACTAATTTAAGCACTTCCCTTCATCAGGAAAGGGCTGCCATCAAAACCGTCTCATTATTTTTCTAAGCAGCTCAACTCTGTCGTAACTTGGTGAGTAACCGCTTGTTGTACTGTAACTTGTAAAGCTCAAGCAACAACTTGTTCTCTCTCCAACTTAATTGTTAAAAGGAATAAAGGCCCAGCATGTCAAATAAAACAAAACAGTTCAAATGGCTCACCACTATTATTTCGAAAATAGCAGCATGAGCATGAGGTCAATGCAAAAATGTTTCTTCTTCCATTTGTCACGATGCTTTTGCTGTCTTGTGTGAAGCACTTTGAATTGCCTCATTGCTGATATGTGCTACAAAAACAAACTTGTGCAAAACAACCTGATGAATATTTAGGAAAAATATTTTAAAGCATGGTCTATTGGCCAAGACATCCCTAATAATCTCAATAGCATGTTTTTTTAAATCCCATTTATTAGAATGACAATATGTCTTTGCATTGCAACAATAAGCCCAAAGTATCTGTTTTTGTTGTTGCTGCTTTTTGTCCATATC
Organism: Labrus bergylta; assembly: GCF_963930695.1. Lineage (NCBI taxonomy): Eukaryota > Metazoa > Chordata > Actinopteri > Labriformes > Labridae > Labrus > Labrus bergylta. The sequence continues at coordinate 21,551,034 of NC_089205.1, forward strand.
TTTTGCTCATTTAGTCCGGACAGACGGCTGTTCAGCAATGAGTCTGGATTTGTTTGAGGTTTCTGCCTGTTAAAAATGTCTTTTTTTCTATGTGCTATAGGTAATGGTCAAAGTACAAGAGTTAAAGTTTTTTCTAAGTACATATACAGCAAACTTACTCATTCCTGATGTAGTGAACCAGTCTAGAGAGAGCATGTTTCTGCATATTCAGAGAAATAAAGTGTGCATCCTGGCTGTGTGTAGGACATTGCATAACAGGGAAACCACTTGTTCTTAAGGGAATTGTGGTGGCGAAATGTGACACAAGGCTACCAAGTGTTCAGGACCCCAAGACTCTGCTGGAAGTTACTGCAGAGCCGGCATTTAACATGCAGCTGCTAAATAGTGACCCTTATAAAACCCACACTCGAACAACTGGCCAGAGAAATACATAGCCTATAGAGCCCCTGGCAAACAGCCACGTGTACAGTGCAGTTGGACTTAATAAAGAAAGCATTTAGAGTAAAAGAGGAAAAAACTGTAAAAGGCTGAGCTCCTCACTGGTCAGCCTGTTGGTCTGACTTGTTTATGTGGCTGGTTACAGTAAGGATGACTAAGCAAAAATGAGAGGGGGCGGTTTTAGACTAAAAGACCACAGCGGTAGAGAGGGATGGAGCGAAGCCAGACTTGCAAAAATGAGCAATCATAGAAACAGCTGAATATGGGGGAGGGAAGGATGGGAAAAGGTGTGATATCTCTGTGATCCCAAAATCCCAGGCCTATGTACTCCCAGTGGAAATGAATCCAGACTGCAGGACGAAACAAGGCTAGCAGCAGCCGATTAGCAGAGTGATGTGCTTTTCTACAAGTGGCTGAGATGTTAACCTAACGTCTCTCAGCTGACCAGGCGTATGGGGATTTCTTTGCAGGGTCTCTTGAATCACAAATGTGTTTCAATCTGTAACTCACTTTACATCACTCATACATGAAGCCACACCTGCAGGTACACATGTTCAAAGCTCCAGTGGAGAGGCCCAGTGAAGGGTTAATGAGTGTTTGCTGCAGTGACTGTTGGGCCAAACAAACAGGTCTCTGCTGCTATGGCTAGCATTGCCAACTCTCCCGTCTGTTCTGTCAGTCTGACTGGAGAGGGTTTGATTTAGTGTCAGGACATTCCTACAAAAAAACATGCATTCGTATGCTCTTATGTATCAGAGATATCTAATCCAACATTTATATTTTCAACAACGACAGGGAGATTCATGCACCCTTACAAAAGGGAGCACCAGGTCTAATTTTGAACAAGAAACTGATTTATCCTTTTCCAGGCAGTCTATGTTTAAAACTAACTTACACAAGCTCAGTTACTGTTTAGAGAGGCAGGACCAATATCACAATCCGCCTATAGCAACAAAGCAACAAAGAACCAGACTCTTTAAGCTGTTTTATCTGAGAACATGTAACACCCTCTAGTATCATGATACCACTTTCACTGTGACTGGTCGATCTGTGGGAAGTAGTTCAAAACTCAAAGGGAGGTTTAAAAGCCTCTTTTTGTTTTTCTTACAATAAAGTCATAATTCATATCCATTTTCTGTTCTCTAACAAAATATATAAATTCAGTAGAAACATTTGAATATTAAAATGGTTAATGTGCACCAAATCCTGTACAAAAGGCACAAGAAATATAGAAAGTGCTCTCAGGCTTCCCCCGCTGGGCTTCAAGAACTACTTATGCAGAGAGATTATGAGACACATGACTGTGCTGCCTAACCCACAAGGGAAGGCAGAAAAATGTGTGTCCATGCAGGGAGCAACAATCACTCGTGTTTGGAAAAGAAACGGGAAGGTTCCATTTTTACTGGAACAGGTTGATCAGGGTTATGCCATGGTGCATCTTGTTGTGCCCTAAAACAACAGTAACATCAACAGTAGCGTCAAGTGTTTTCATCATCTGAAGAAAAGGTTTACAGTGTCATTCTTGGAACAACACTTTGTCCAACTTCTCAGACAGGAACTTTTATAAAAGTTTTGGGTCTTCCAGGACTTCCTAAGTGTTCTCAGCCATCTTATCCAGCGTCTGGCTGCTCAGTGCACCTGAGTGCTGCACACATTACTTGTTTCTAATATAATATATTAATGCAGTAGAGCCCTGTGATACATATAATTATTTTGACTCAAGCTATTTCATTTAATTTGCACAGCATGCACTCTTTCACCTTCTTATGGCCCTACCAGCACAGCAACATGTCAAACCCCATAAGAGTGTTTTGAATGCAAAGTAAAGTGGAAATTTACCCCCTGTCTATATGACAGGGGGTTGGATGCACTGATACAGCCAATCATACTACCCAGTTGCAAAGCCAAACTTTACAATCAAAGGAAGCATTTCTTGACATTTAATTGGTCTGTCCAATTAAAGTTTGAATGTAATTGTATATTTTCTTTATAAACTTTTGTATTGTAAATATTGAGGCACTGGCTTCACTCCCTGATGACTGGGCAAGTTTTCAGTAAATAAACTACAAACACTTGGTGTCTTTGTTTATAGACGGGTTGATAGACCTAAGTTTGAACTTGTCTTTCAGTTATATTTTTCTTCTGATTCAAGCAATTGCTTGACCCTTTTTTATTTGTAATTGGCATACTTTTTATTTGTAAGTTACTTTCAATCAACCAATCAAAGCATGGATTTACTTTTGTATCCTACTATGATAGCCACAGTCAGCTTCTGTCTCTTTTGCATGAAGCTATTGAGGGATCATGCCCTTGCAGTTTTGCTGGGGTCTCTCTGGGGGGATCTGCAGGCTTAAACAAAGTTTGAGTGACATTTCTATCACCTGATGAAGCTTTTACTGTCAAAAAATGTCAGGTAGCAGCTTCATGACTAAGCTGTTTGCAGTGACGATTGCATCAATTATATTTGGAGTATTAAAAAAGGGGAAAGAAAGCAGGAGCTCAGCAGGCTGGGGTTGTAGAGGCTTTCAACTGCCAAAGGGATTTCACAGGGGATTAAGATGTCTCACGAGAGGTGGCAAATAACCTTATTTCAAGTAGAACGACTGTTCTCATTCAGCACCTCTTCCTAGAAACTTCTTAAAAGGATCAAATTTATGTTTTCCTTTCCCATCTGCAAACAAACTGAGTTACAGGCAAAAACGTGCAAGGCAGAAAAAGGACAAAAACAAGTAACATTAAACTGTTTTCAATTAATTTGAGAAAACTAACAATTCCCAATTCAATCTGAACAACTGTGTGGCAACAATTTTCCAAAGTTCATGAAGGTTTTAAAGTGTAGTTTGTACTGAAGCAGTTTAGGAAAGTCTTGGGACCTTTTCACATTTCAGCAACAGCGCCGTAACTAAGCCGCCATTACTTTTTTGTACTTTGATTTTGCGTCGTTGTAATATTGGTGTACCATTCTGTGAATTCACTTTGCCTTACAGCGTTGCAGAAGCCAAGAGAGCACGGCACAGCAGGATCTCCACATACACACAGTCAGACATGCACACACACAGCACTGTACTCCTCCGCTGGCTCCGTCGATACCGTCTCACCGATACCATAACGCTGATACCGTCTTGCCCCTGTAAAAGCAGATCACTTCCTCCCTCCCATTACGCCTCCGAGACATTCATATTGAAGGGAAACTTCAGTCACAGGGGAAAAAATATTGCTCCTTGAAACAGCAGTCTGATCAGGGCTTATAGTTCATCAGTGGGGCAATTTTTGTGGGTGCTTTCGAATTGTATTGCGTTACACTGACAGGTGTTTCTATTTTTTCCATGTCAGGTTAGGTGCAAAAACAGAATCACCTCTCTATCCTAAATGACTGCACATGATTTTAACTATTTCAATCAAATAACCGACTGTATTTTGTCAGAATTGGTACAAAACAGTGTCTCTGTGCTTACGCTGATATGTGTGTTTACCTGAGTTTTACTTGAACCTCACCTGTATCTGTTTGAGCACTTTGGGTATGGGTTTACAGTTGAGTTTCTGACAGGTCTGCTTGTAGGAAGAGAGGATCTCCTCCACCGTCACATTCTGAGCTGCAACAACAAAAATTCAAAAGGTTAGGATTGCTTTTAATAATTGACATAATTAAACAGGTAAATACATATGCACGCAATATATGGTTAAAAATGTGTCTGAAGATTTTTTTTTTTTTTTTTTTTTTTTTTAAAAAGCTTCACTACTTTTTATACTTCCGATTGTTAAAATGACAGAGATTATATAATTTTAAAACACAAAATTAAGCAAGCTTAGTGCTTTGCTATGGCTATTTTTTGACAGTCAACTTCTCCAAAACAGACAAACAAAACATCTGAAATTAGTTTAGTTTAACTGGATATTCATCGATTCTGATCCTGTAACATAAAATAAAATAAAAAGGTTTTCCTGCACAATTCTTCACATGCATCAACATGATGAAGTTAAGCACTGGGACAGAGTCTCTGTTATGTCACCTGTTTGTTTGTCTGCCTTGAGGAGCACTCTCTTGACAGAGAGGATCAGAAACTGTAACCCTGTCAAAGGGCTCCACTACTTAAGTCAGAAGAAGGAGGTATTGTTCTTGGTGTGTGTGTCGGTCAGCCAATGCTGCCACCCCAGACTGTTGCAGGGTCTAACTCCTGTCACATGACTGGGCAACATTTGAACCCACTGTTCTAGCTGAGAGACGAAGTAAGGCACTTGAATGAAGAATGGCAGAAAAACGATGAAGAAAATGGAACCAAAACTAACATAACCTGTACATTTACCTTTACTAATACATTGAGCTGGTGTGTATGAATGGGGTTTTGTGCTGCAGTCAGCAGTTTTGTTTCTCTCACCAAGGTGAGATTTTTCTGTGGTTAAACTGTATGTCCCTGCATTCATTAACAGACAGGTCAGAATAACCTGCTCATGGAACAAAGAGGCAGTTGAGCAGCCATACATGTCTGTCCCACTGTGTTCTGCACGATCTCAATGCAATAATCACTGACCATGGTTTAAAATACTACAAGAGGCCTTATTGCGGTAAGTCTGAAGTACTGGTGTTTGTGCATGTGGGAGACTAAATGAAAGAGTAAGTCAGGGCCACAAGAAAACAATGAGAAGACATCTTTTACTTGTTTTGAAGCCCAGACCAAACGGTCCCTCAGAAACTGTTGGAGTCCAACATCAGTCCCTGGTGCATGTACATAAATAAATAGTAATGCTAGAAAAAATAAGAAAAAAAATATGATGACTGCTATGTTGCGTGAGAAGATAAATATTCTTACTCCCACTCCAACAAAAAATACAAAAACATACTTTCTTGAGAAACATAAAAAAGATGCACCTTCACATGGCTGTTGAAAAGCTTTGTGATTAGACACACACTTTTTCTTCACTTATAAAGTTAGCCATTAATGCAAATAGATATCATTATTTAGAGTTGTCTTAAAAGCCATCAGTATGAATACTAACCTCTGGTGGTGCCTTAAAGTGTTGTTTCACATATTTGTTTGTAAGCATGTTTCAGGGAAATGACTACGTAATGATAAAAAACAACAACAGTGGTGCTAGTGGTAGAGCTGTAAAGTTGGCTACATGGTCAGTGGTGATGTCAGTCAGTAATACCATGCTATCTCTATTTCTACAACTCCTACTACTATTGAAGGGATACTTTATATCAGTCAATACTCAGGTGTAGGTGTTGAAATTGTTATGCATTAAAGGCTCTAGTAGTCTAGAAATTTAAAAATCAGAACAGTAGAAGACTCAAGACCACTAAACGTGATAGTATCACAAGAAGGCCTCGATTATTTGTTGATGTGAACGTCTTAAATGTCTTTCCTTTTTAGGCATTTTCCCAGTAAGGACCACCCTCCTGTCTTCAGGCCTGACCACCAGTACGAATCACTGGTGAAGCAAAACACATGGAAGCCCTCTTTTGGCTTTTAACCCTTCAAACAACTTTGTTGACCACATGACCAGGCCAGTGGTTTCGCTACTGGGAATCTAACTCTTTGTAGCTGCATGCTGTATAGAAGCTTCAGGCCTGTCCGACCAATGTGCTCTTTTTAATTTCCTCACACACAAGTTACTGATGCCAACAACTGCTTTGGACAAAACAACGCTGGTAAAAATAGAACAGAGTCCATGTTTGTAAGTATGGTCTTGTATTGCCTTCACATCATCTTTTTAACCAAACAAATGATCCATCCTACAGATACCAGCTGGATTTGAAGGACATTGTGTGTGAAGCATCAAAGGGCCCATATTAGATTGGTTCTTTACAACAGTGAAATTGTGTGGTCTGTCTCAGAAAAGCCTGTTTATGTATGGAAATTAGTGTATGAATGTGCATTTGTATAATTAAAGCATTTTGCCTGCAGCCTGAAAAGTTAATGCTTCAACTCTGTTGTAAAACATTACATGTCTTAGTTAGAAACAAAATGGACTTAGAAATGTAAGCTCTGACTCAAAAGCAGGGTTGAGCTCTGTGCTGAGAAAGCAAAGGGAGAGCTACAACAATCTTCTTACAAGATTTTTTCTAGAAGATTAAAGGTAAACCATTTTATTTTGCTCTGCATCTTTAGAGTTAATTAACCTTTTAATTGAAAAAGATCTCAAAGAGAGGGTCACCATCATCCATGAATCTATTGTAACCATCTGTACCAGCTGCAATAAATGTCACACAATAAAAGTTGTGCTTTCTTTACTGAAGAAATGTCTGGAATTATCCTGTGGATTAGACATAAATGTCTCTAGCATGTGAGAGTGTGTGACAGTACAGTGTGTGCTTCCAGTGAACACTGTGTCCTTGAAAAAGTGTTATTGTACAGAGCTGCTGTGGAGCAAGTGTGTAAACACTTCCTGAGGGAAAGGTGGGGTTCAGGGTCCCATGCTAAGTACACAATATTCTCACACATACTGTAGGTCATTAATTAGAGAAGGAGAGCTGAGGGCCACAGAAACTGAATATTAAAAGCACATGGTTCTCATTAATGAAAGATAATATTTTGCTACTGGGCTCAAAATCAACTGATAAACAGTGAAGACAGCTTCAATTAAAGGCACAAATGAACATTGTATATAACAGAAAGACTAAGAAAAAACAAAACCAGTCACAGAGGGAGAGATAAGAAAATGCTTGGTGCTAAACAGAAGCGGGAAATGTTAGCTTCTTAGGAGCTGAGCTAAAGCTGTTGTCTGTGTTTTTGCTTGCTTTGTCTTTGTTTTATTGCACTCGCCTCAAGTACTGCTTGTACATGCATGGAGGGAGTGGCTATGAGGAGCTAGAGCAAAAAAGGGGGAGAGAGGGAGTGGAAACAACTGCTCAAAAGACATGTTTGAAACCCAGTGTAGGGGAAGTAGAGAGGTAATGAAGAGCAGAAAAAGGTTTGATTAAATCCAGTGTGCAAAGAATCAATAAACACACCTCATCCTCTGAGAGGCAATACATTGATTTCTGAATATATCACTGCCAACCAGTCAAGGAGGTCTCACACACACATCCACGCTATGAGAAGTCAGTCAGACCATGGACGACCAGGCTCCCGCTGGTCATGCTTACGATCTCCAAAACATTTTTTTTTTTTTTTTTAAGATTTATTTTGGGCTTTTTGTGCCTTTAATGCAGAGAGAGGACAGTGGATAGAGAGCGGGGAATGACATGCGGAAAGGGGCCACGGGTGGAGGCGAACCCGGGCCTACCGCTCAAGACGAGAGTCTCAATACATGGGACGCGCGCCCTAACCATTGCGCCACCAGCGCGCCCCCAAAACACTTTTGACACTTAAAATCCAATTTGAGCAGTCATACACATTTCTTAATTTTGCTCTGACCATCCCTTTGATAGTCAAAAACCTGCTCTTCATGTTGTACTGAAGGCAGAGAGCAAGGGAAGGGCAGCTTATTTAAAAACACCATGGATTGAGATTTCAGGTGTGGAGGAGACAAGAGGGGAGAAGACAACTGAAAACCACACAAAAAGGATTGTATCTCTACTTTGACAAAAAACAAACAGCGAGTCTCGTGTCTTGTTAATTGTTGTTATCCAACATCCACAGTGCGACAACACACACTAAATCTCTTGCTGCTAGCAATGCTGAGCTTGTGAGCAAAATAATAATAAAAGCTGGATGCAGCCATAACAGTTTCTAGCTCGCTGACTCAGATCAACAGAGGTAAATTTAGCACTGTGGGCTTTATGGTTTGGAATAATGATGAGCTGTCGACCACTATCTAGCTGCGGCAGATGTAGCTTTTAATTGAGCGAACATTTTGTGAGCTGTAGTTAAAGGAATTTAGTCATCCATGGATAACATTTTGCAATACAGTGGCTGTTACAAATCCATATCAGATGAAAAGTTTAGCTTCCTTATTTGTTTACCTTATCTCTACCTTTATGCACTTTTTCTCATGATCTAGATGGGCAGAAGGGGGAAAACTGAAATCAATGCCTCAGCCTGACTAGAGAGATAGAATTCAAACTGGTTTGGTCTTGTAAGTTGGAGGATGTGCCTTAAACTGTCAACTGGATTGTGATTATAACACAAGTGTAAGGAAAGTGGATTTATCTTAAACCAGGCCTGTTTAAAATGTATTGTATCATACTATTGCTCTTTTGTATCTTTTATACAGTTCACAGCCAGTTGGATTGGTATCTTGGGGCGAGGGAAAAACTGAAGGCAACAAGGGAGCTTTACCTGCCATTAATTATAAATCTATTATTTAAGCTGAACAACTGGCAGAGCTATGGCAAGTGCAGACATGAATGTTGAGATGACAGAGCTGAACTGACAGTATGCCAAAGCCAAAGCTCCTTAAAGAAAACAATAATTTTTCAGTTAGACATTGAATTAGAGCAGTCAACCTGCTAGGCCCTTCCACACCTTAATTGAGCTTGAGCTATAAAAGCAGCAGGTGAGGTCAAGGTTGTCAGTGAAATATTACCATGACATTTTACTCCAACAATAGCAGGCAGTCATCAGAGCAGTACACATCAAATGACCTGAGTTTAGAATCAATGAATGTCAAGACACGACAGCGTAACTTATGTAAATCACATTTCAAATCTGCACTGGGAATTTGAGTTATTTAACTAATTTGATCTGAAATGTAACAACAATCCAGTCAGTTCAACTTTGTGATGACTTTACCGTTACACTTGCAACAGAAAATTTAGACATTGAGTGTTTTCCAATCATATTTTGTCTGTCATACAGCTCTCAGAATATTGTTATTCATTCATTTATTTTATAATTCTTTTTTAATTTGATATCAGTTGAGATTTCAAGGCGCTGGTATGAACAAGGCTTTGGAAAGGGTTTTGTTGGGCAGGGGATTATTTGTAAAGGTAGGAAAAACACATCCCTCAAACCTGTCAGATCAGGTTGACTGCGTCCTTCTTCTTGTGACTTTTGGTCAAAGGTTTGAACTAGCTACCTTAGTCGCAGGGACAGGGGTTGCACATTAGCCACGGCTAGAAACCTATACTGTATGAAGCCATGTTCATTGCCTGTGTCCCTGTTAACTTAACGGATACAAAAATAAACTTATTTCTCATGCTTTCTTTTTCATTCTGTACACAACTTCTTCACCTCCTCATCCTCAATGAAAGTTAGCTTTCATTCCTTTGTGGCCACGCAATTCAGGTAAAGAGTGTTACCTTCCAACAGGGTGAGACAACAAATTGTAAACTAATTCATTTTTTTAAGCATGACCTAACCTTCATCTTGCAAACAAATAAAACATATGTACTGCATTGGTACATGTATCAGGTGCAGTATGATATTGTTATTGGTAAAGTTTAGAGTTTAAAAGGTGTTAAGCATAATTATGAACTTGTCTTACCCTGAACTGATAATGTTAAGGGCAAAACAGATCTAGTAGGTAATGTTTCATAACAACTTGCTTAAAACTTCAGCAAGAAAAACTTCCTACAAAGCTGAGTTAAATGTTTTTTGGCCAAATGCCATTTTCATGACAGACCTTCTGATAGATACAGATTGCCTCCTCATTTCTGATTCACAATATTTTCTTGACAAGTGTAAAGTAGAAGACAAGCAATCAGCTGTGAACTAATTATAATAATTTGTTGCTAATGTAACACTGTGTTATATTTGTTATATATATTGCTCATACTAACTTCCTGCTGTGCAATTTTGACAACTAATCATAAATAATGCGTTGTTTGTTACTAACTGCAGCAGCTACAAAATACAAGACGTTCTTTCCTCTTTGCAGCTGCACATCATACCAGTGATGCAGTCAAAGCCTCCTGAGCCACCCACAAAAGGTCAGAACACATCGACCCACAGAGTCCCAACAGTAAGTGTGGGCTAAAGAACCAGACTGAGTTTGAGCTAGTCTTACTGTGAAAACTGCTTGGACTGTTGATGAATAGTTGTTACAACTTTTAGCATCCCCACAAAAGGCTCCATAGAGAACTGCAGGGATGGAGTGTTTTTGTACCCCAACCCACCCAGGTATCATCGAAACAGCAACGTCCCTGGTGCACTTGATAAACAGCAACAATGTTCAATTATTGCAGGTATAAAGCAAACTATTTCTATGATATGATATTTGGAGAGATGATTATAACTAAACCTTAACAGGTAATGGTTAACTAACTAACAAACTACACTACAGTTGTAGGATTTTAACATCAATTCCCCTAAACTTCAAAAATACATGTCCTGATACGCTCTGTAGTCTCTTTTTGCCTTTTCAAAGACAAGTACGGCAGCAATACTCAAAGCTGTGGTGCTTACTTAACAAAATGTGTCATTCTTTTAAGGTTGTGCAAGACTTGGGATACAGTGTATGATTAAATGTGGTGGTGAAATCTCAACTCAGACTGTACAAGTGAATTGTTCAGGACCCAATGATTATGTGCTCCCATTGTACAATGGCATTGTCAAGCAGACCCGAGTAGTCGCACTGTACGTGTTGAATTGGGACAGAGCATTGACAATTATCAAAAGGCTGGGCGGACCAAAAATCATATCTTGATTTTTTTTTTTTTTTTAGCTGAATGGCAATACATGAAATATAGCTATATTTTTTTCTGTAAAGAAATAATCAACACAACGTCAGTCTAAGCCAAATCCACATGAACTAAGTAAAAACAAAAAAACAACAACTGAGTAACAAAATATATATATTTTGTTACTCATTCAATGTTCAAAGAGGTCATCTTTGAAGTTCGAACCACAAGCAGTTGAATGCTTAACAAAGTATACAATTAAAAAAATAAACTTAGCAGGTACAGGTAGTACACATGTAGCATGTCCCTTTGTTTGTATGGTTTAATTCAAATATAATTAGAAATAAATATGCCTGTGATGGTTGTAAGGGACTTGGAAGTTATTTGTTTCCACAGATTTCTGCCTGGCATGTTACTGCAAAAGGCAACATGACCTGCAATATGATTATTATCTATTGTAATTATTTAAATTATTTACAAATAAATTGGACAACTTTCTCCAAACTACTTCAAAGAGCTTTTCAAAGCTTTAAAACACATATAAAAGAACATGTCAAGACCCTTACAATGTGGTCATGAAATTGAAAACCCTTAATGTTCAGGCCAAATCCATTGGCCTTGTAAAAAATGTGAATATTAGCTTCAGAGGTGCTGAAAAGAGCTGGCACCTCACTTTCCCTGAAGCATGTTGTCATAAGACCCTGATGAATGTAGATAAACACCATCTTACCAGAAAATCATCCAGTACCATCTCCTGCTCAACATATTATATATGGTGATTATAAACTGCACAAAACCAATAGAACAGTTATCTGAATTGTTATATGACATTCAAACCTCACCAGGCAGTTTTTTTTCCAAACGGTCTGTTTATCTGCTTTGGCCTCGCCATATTTTTTACCTTCATCACTCACTCTTATTCCTAGTCCTGCTGAAACAGGGAGAAAACAGATTGTACAGGCTCTTCACCCTCCCCCCACACCAAAAAAGAGGGGAAGATGAGCAAAGGCAAGTTTTTGCATGTGTGTAGGGAGATGGGGCACTTTTTTTGCATAGTCAGACAGACACTGACAGCCTTGGCATAAAACACAGATTCCAATGAAAATGTACGACCTGAAATAATGTCTCAAATAACGTCTGTTCTGACTGATCTACACACAGTCGGGTTTCACTCATTAAGAATAATAAAGCATACTCTGGGTGTGGAGAGCTTTAAATATGTTGAAGAGTGTATAGCTACTGACAAATAATAAACACATACATTTTTGTCTGAACTCATCTGGTTTAAGCTCAGAACAATATTAAGTTACATTACAACACCATCCTAGCAGGTAATACTAATCCATAACAACAAGTGATGACAAATTCTCTGAAAGGATTTGCATATTTGACATGATGGAAAATATATTATGTAACAACAGGAAGCATGAGGTCCTTAGTTACAAAAAAAGTCACCTTAAAATGATGATTTAAACATCATTCATCAGGTTTCTGAGTCTTTAATAAAAGGCAACAGCCGAGAAACCAGTGTTGACAGGTAACACGCTTCAAGGTGAAATTCCTTACGGCTAGGGGTTGAAAGCTTCTTCGAAAGAAATGATTTGAAACAAAGCACAGTATAGACATATGGAGGCCAGGTGTTGACACTGTTTATCCGGGGGAACAATGTTTTCAGTAGTATTTAAATCTATTTACAGAATATATCCAAGTCTAAGTTCTGTTTGCTCCATTATGCTGTTAGGGTATTTTACCATGATTTTGTTTTTAAATTGTGCAAGTATGTACACACCCAGAAATGTTGCCTTTTGAATATTGTCTCAGGATAAATCTGATAACAAAAAGGTTGATTCAACTGTCAAGTCAATTTTGAGGAGGTATTCTGTGGTATCATTGAACTGAATCATATCATAAAAACAGAACAGGCCTCTCGTTTTATTTTGTCCTCCCTCATTGATAGAAATGAGGAGGACAAAAGATGACAGCTGTTAGTTTGACACAATTTAATTCAACCAAACCAAAAGGAGCAACTTGTTGATAGCATTTCAGCATGCTTTGAGATCTGCTTGACAACACTTGATTAGACACACTTTTTTACAAGCTAATAGCATTTTGAAATTAAGTTGGTGTAATTTGGATGTAGACTAAGTGAAAACATGTAAATCTTTTGAGGTGACAGGGTTCACAGGACGACACCGATGTATGCAATAACATGCAAAGCCTGTGGGCACACTTCCAGAGATAGATTTGAGTATGTTTGAGGTGGAACACAGAAGTGTTGCCATCTCCTACTTAACATTCAAGTGCCAGTGTTCAAAATAGCCCCCTCTCCCAGTCTCACTCCCTGCCATTTCACACAGCCGTGCTGTGGATGGTGACAGCAGCGTCATTCACACATGACAGCTGACTGCCTGGCTGGTCAGAGGTGGGGCAAAAAGGCAGGGACTGTGTCACTGCTGCTGTTTGCCCCTACCAGTCTGCATGACAAGACAGCATCAGCAGCAGCGGCGGGTAAACACAAAGAAGGAAGAAAGAAATGGGCATATTTTAGACAGGAGCTTTCTGCTTAAAAAGAGATGAGCATAACAAATTGAACTACCCCCTTAACCCATTTACATTATTGAACTCAATCCATCCCTGCACAGGCATGCCCGGGGCAGTGGGTCAAAAGTAAACAAAGTAAATTTGATGGCTTTAATGATGTGGCTCAAGAAATCACACTGCTTTGCAGGAGTGTAATTATATGAGCAAAATCTCTGTAATCTATTCCAAGTCCAGATCAATAATTAACAAACCGCAGTGTGGTTAGACTGAGGCCAGATCTGACTAAATTACAACACCTGCAACCCCCCAGGCTTCCTAGGAAACTTGCATCCAGCAACACACTACTAGTCCTCTACTGGCCTTCACATTAGTGCTTACACACAGAGACCTGCAGTATGCTAGGTTTGTTGACACATTACTGCAGACACAGCAACTACAGTTCAAGAGTCTGCAATCTCAAAACAAGTCTATGTTGAATTCATGCCGTGAATGTGTACCACATTTTGCATTGTACATAAACTGTATACACTAACTTGTGCGATCTGTGATGAATGTCATATTGAAATTCGCCAATTCCAAAATCATCAGGAGTGATGAATAAATAAAACAATTCCTCCCGGACCAGCTTAGAGTGGTATGTTTGACTATTTCATCAATACTTATGCCATGGTAGAGGGTTTATCACTAAACATACACAGACTCTCTTTCTCAACAAGTGAAACCAAGGTTGATGTAGACCGGCTGAATTGCATAAAGAATGAGTGTTAAAACTAAAGACAGCACAGAGGGCTGATCTCAGCAGACATTATTGTATCATAGACATAAACCCTTTTCACACATACGGAAATCTCCTGAAAAACTCCGGAGATTTGGCTACCCGGAGGTTCTTTAGGCTATGTGTGAACGCAAACAGCCGCATTTTTCGTGCAGACTTTACCCGGAGTTTATCCGGCCAGACCCCTAGTATTTTATCCGCAGAATATCCGAGTGAGCTGATGTCTGAACGCGGCCGCATATACTCCGGAGGTTTTCAATTTCAGCCAATGGAAAGAGAATGACGTTTGTATACAGTGACCGGCTAAAGTGCCTGTACACGATCACTTCGATCTCCGCGCACGTAATTAAACAGCTGCATTATGTTTTCTGTGCGTCAGTATGTTGTTCTCCTCTCTTTTGTGGATGTTGTCATTCCATTGGATTACACATCGCATTGATATAAAGGCAAACATTCTCATTATAACGTCTCATTATTTACGTCACGTCTGACGTCGGGAAATCCCCCCGCGCGCCTTCCCCTCTGACAAATCCCCCGCTGTGAGGAGCATATGTGAACGGCTAGTTCGGGAGAATCTCCGGAGAAGTCCTCCTGTAAATATGACTGACAGAGATTTAATTTAGAGACTGCTGGCAAAAGTGGTCAAATCCAACTTTTTTTTTTTTCTGCCTATACGTGATGCAGATCAGTTTTTCTTCCTAACAGTATTAAACAGCACAAATCACATGAAATCTGTTCTACAATCATTCCCACCACTTTAATCTGTGATCTGATTTTCATGGAGTACGATCTCAGTCTAAACAAAGTAACAAGTAGTAGCTCTTTGCTTTTTTTTTAATTTTTGGATTAAATTAGTATTTTTTAAGCTATTCACATCATCCTGAAGCTCCTGGCCTCGACTCCACATACACCTGCATGAATAAGTACGAGGCATTTTTAACAAAAGGTCATTTTTCTTTATCCTCACCATCATCTGCACACAAATCTGCTGTCTTCTACTGCACAAAAACTTTAAACCTTAGTTAAATCTTTAAACACAGACTTCCGTAGTCTCTTGGTTTACTTCAAAGTGACCTCTTTGTTTATGTCTTTTTGAGCATGTGGGCCAAATTCAGGACAACAACAAAAAGTACAACAGAATTAGTTTTGGGGACTAAACCTAAATTAGGCTGTAAGGGCTTTGCAGTGGGAGGTAGATTATAGCGCTACCCCTTTCAAGGTTATATATACTGGATTTTAGTAAATCAAACTGATTTAAAGTATGATGTAGGTGGCAGGCTCAAGTCCATTTCCCATTTATTGGCTCTAAAGAGACCACAGATAATATGAGTCCACAAGAATAACATGCAGTGACAAACATTTATTTCATTAACATCTTTTGACTTGTTTTCTATTTCATTCTCTCAAGTAAAAGTACAAACTCACTTTATGTCTCTGTATTTTTACAATGAAAATGGGTCGTCAATGACATCGGTATGACATCTGGCATTACCAGCTGACTTTAGACAATCTTAACTTGGCTGAATGAACTCTTAAATATTTGCACTCATGTCTGTTCCAAAGAAGTACATTTGCACACCTATATTGTATGAGACAGGCATGATGCAGAAATAGTGTCAACATTTTTGGTCAGTTTATCAAATATGCTGAGGTTGGTTCAGATCTAGCTTTGTTTAAAAGTGTCTAATTAGTCCAGTACTCTTGCAAAACCTGAACTGAAGTCAATGTCTTCCATTCTGTGAACTGAAAGCTTTGCTTATCAGTATGAAACTTGGTCCCCAGCCACAACACATAACATTTCATGGGTCAGAGAGCCTCTAACAACCTGGTGCCAAGTGGGCCTTGGGTCTGATGACAAGAGACAGAACTGCACGTCGGCCAAAGAGTTGGGTAGCTTGCAGGATAAACAGTCATTAATGTGAAGGAGTACTACTCAACTACAAAAGGTTGTATTAAAACATTACACAAGATGAAGAATTGTTTTCCAAATGATCTATCTAGAGTTGCAAATGATCTATCTAGAGTTGCTCTTAAAACACAAACAAGCAACCATGACTGAATATAAACTGTTTATGAATGAATAGCTATTAAGCCTGATAAAGCTTTGCACATGCTCCCATGACAG
Organism: Labrus bergylta; assembly: GCF_963930695.1. Taxonomy (NCBI): domain Eukaryota; kingdom Metazoa; phylum Chordata; class Actinopteri; order Labriformes; family Labridae; genus Labrus; species Labrus bergylta. The sequence goes on from NC_089205.1 coordinate 21,567,417, forward strand.
AGTGCTGTCCTGATTTTAGCCAGAGCTACACTGAATTGGTCGGTCTGGGAGGAGGAGGGAAGGGAGCAGGGGAAGCAACACAGCATGTTGGGAAGTACAGGAATCTCAGGATGTGATGGAGAATTTTCCCTGGCCTGGGGGGAAAAAACCCAAGCTACGCCAAGTGCTGACTGCGAGAGGTAAGCAAGTTCAAGGGATGGTATGTCTCAGTCAGAACAAGATTGGCATTTGTTAGTACTTCCCTTAGAGTATTTTACTGATATTAAACTTTTACTATAGCTTTATAATATTTCAAAATAAAGCTCCAAGAAGCAATTCAGGTTATTTCTGTTTAAATTTAAAGCCCAAATATCATATGCCAGCTGATGTCACGAAACCTGACACTTAATTCTTAATTGACACTTAGAGATGGAGATGTCAGGCTGCTATTGTTCACTACACTCTGATCAATCCTGAACCCCAGGGATTTCTTTTGAATGGTAGCTAGACTCCACCAAGAATATTCTTGTTCAGAAGCCCAACCCAGTATCCCCTTTTCTCTTACAGCTGAAATACAAACTGTGAGTGGATGAAGCTTCTGGCTCTGTGAGCTCAGGCTGTTATGTTTTCTGACAGATGACATAACACAGGGACCTAGAGAACCTGACACTAGCTCATCACATAAAGGCTCTGGCTGGATCCTGAATCTAGGATCCACAGAGCACCAAATGAAGCACGAAGAGCCTCAGAGAGGAGATTGAGATACATTTCATTTCCTGGACTTAACGCAGATATACACACAAATATACATCCTCAGATGAACTCTGAGCCTGTCCTTAAAAGAGATGTCAGTCGCAGAACAAGGAACTGATATTGATGTTAACGGAAAGGGTACAGGTTCAGAAAACAAGAAAAATATAAAAGGAAAGGTGTCTTTAAATTATTAAAATTGGCTGACTACATGTTTTTCCAACTTATTAACATTTAACTTGAATGTGCTGTACTGAAACAGTCACCCCTGCAAAAACACATAACCCTGAAGATCAGTTTGAAAAGGGGTAAAAAAATGTTCTTCCTTTGATTACCTTTAGGGTTTAAAATCCTGTTGCTATGGTAAGGCTCCCTCTTAAGGTTCGGATTCAGGTCACGGCTATGCAAAGTTGCATTTAAAATGAAACTGGGCTGAGTAGATTTTTAGGTGACGCAAACTGTCTTCAAAAACTTCAACCAAGTCCAGTTGCCTTTTTATATTAAACTTTGATTGTCCATGTGCAAGATTTTCCCAGAATTTCCCCTCTGGGGACCAATAAAGTATTATCTTATTGTAAGATACTAGCCCCAATTTGCTCCCAGCAGCTGTACCAACTGTGCATCTGTGTAATTGTGTGAACTGTAAGATGGCATGCAGTGTAAAGCTGTATGAGTGGTCTGAAGACAAGTAAATATTCAATCAACGTTATTTCAAGAGGACAAATCCGCTGCCACATTGGATTTTGGAGTTTGTTATTGGGGCCATATTAAACTGACTTGACTTGCTTTAGTTTTCTTCAGAGCAGTTTACTTTACTCAAAAAACTATTTCATTGGTTAAAAAATTCAGAGCTCTAGAAGCAAGCGTTCACACACAAAAAACCCTAATGAGAATGAAAAAGTATATCTCATTTGGAGACTTTGGAACTATATTTATCCAAATTATTAAGAGTAAAGCATTTTTGAATAATGTACCAAAGAATTATATCTTCACTCACTACCATTAAAACAAAACATTAATCATGTTATGAATTCCTCCATTGTCCACTGTCTGTCCCCCTCTAGACACAATCACTTGGACCTTTGGAACATAAATTAACTACATGATAAATGTGTTGTGATGAAGTATCTGAGCCAAAAATACAGTCATCTAGATGCTTGACTGTTTCCTGTGCCAGCTGTTTCATAAGGTCCTTGAAATCTTGGCCAACTGCTCGACTTTGCCCCCATCGAGCCTGGTTAAAGATATGTCATGTGCATGTTGCTATCAGAGTAGTCACCTGGCATGTACACAGCAGAGGCAGGGTATGCAGATATAGAACCATTTGAAAACTCAACAGGGTTTGGTTAAAGGAAGTAAGGGGCATGACTGCTACAAAAGATGATGATACCGAGTCAGTAGAAGTTCCATTATGATTACACCGAGTCAACATGAAAGGATGGATGAGGATGGGATCTTTCCAAGTGTCAGTCTGACCAATCACAAACATGTAATAAAGGAGATTATGAGACAGCACTGTTCATGCATATCAAGCTTGATGGCATGATGCTTCTTTATTTGCCCCCTCCCCCATCACTGACCCTTGCCTTGGCCTGGCCTACATTTGTAGTTTTATAGGCTAGATTGTGAAAAACAAACACACACTGGCTTAACCTTGGAACAGCAAGACTCACATAGACACTGAAACCACAGGGCCAGATGTATGGTCAAAAGAACAAGGAAATGTCACATATTCTCAGACAGAAGTTTACTGTGTAACTATGTCATCTGCCGTCACAGTACTGTGAGCAAACACCTCCAGCAATGGACAAATAATGTCCATTGCCAACTTAAGAAAAAGGAGTGTAGCTAAGAAATAAGCAAGAAACTACCACAACAGCTGAAAAACTTTGCCTAAGTGAAACTAGTGTGTTAAAAAGAGGAACAATAAACCAAAACAGAAAGTTGGTAACATTAAATAATAGATCTAATAAGAATCAAACCAGGAAACCAGACAAAAACAACCATTAGAATACTTACAGTCTGAACACTGATTCTTGGCAATAAAAAAGCACTTATTGAAAAGATATTAATTTCAGTTCACTCTATTGGTCAACACAAAGCAAAGACAAAGTTGATTTGATCTCCAAGTAAAAGGAATAGAAGCATAATAAGTGACCCTGGTCTATTTTTTCCTGCTGTAACACTATGTCTACTTTCTTGGGAACAAAAAAACAACAACTTTGATTCTGATTTAAAATAAAAGACATTCATTAAAGCATGAAGGTGGAAAACTGATGTCTCATTTCGTTCTAAGATCTGGTTCCTTGTATAAACACAGTAAAGGCTGAGCACTATCCTGCATGAGCTTCCTTTAGACGTGTTTTTCACTGAACAAACAGGAACCCAGCGGCACACCTCAAGGAGTGGTGGGATCACAAAATGGCAAACAACACCAGCCTGGGACCATATTGAGATATTTAGCTGTTTAGGGGAAAACAAGACTAAGGTTTTTCAATATTCAAAACAAGAAATTAACTTCTGTTTGAAAAAGGGGCGGGTGCAGAGGTGCTGCCTGAGGACTAAACTGACTGTGGTGCTAATATTAATGAGATGATGAGCTTTGACGAAAAACACAAAAGAACATTCCTCTCAGAGACACACCTCTCATGTATCACTGTAAATATCCTTTCCGAACAATCACGTTTTTACTGACGACACAAGAGCTACTGTACGCTGTACTCGACATGGCATATAGCCTTTCAACAAGAGTGAAAGCTCTTCAGATTTGGAGCTTGATATAGATGATGCAAAAGGTCCTTGGAGAGTAAATCCTGGCAAACGGTATTAAAAATGACATGCACAAACTAGTAAAATAGACAAGTACAATAAATAGAAAGTAATTCACACATAAATGTGAGACAAATACATTACCATGTCTCCAGGGGTCCTTGGGCTCCACTGCACCAGACACTATATCCTCATCTGAAGGAAACGTCACCCTTTTGCCACTTGGTTTGTGTTTGTCATCCCCTTCCTCCACAGTGGGGTACAGTCCAGCTTGGTCTGTCGGGGCAGCTTCTGTGCTGCTAGTCTGGTTCCCTTCTGATGGGCTCTCTGCTGCGCTTCCAGCTGGGACATCCTGAGACTTGGACTCTGAGTCTAAAGTATTGTCTGAGAGTGCTGTGTTTGTCAATTCAGCCTCCAGCACCCCACTCTCATCGAGACTAAGATCCACACCTATGTCCATGTCCCCGCCATCATCCCCTTCCTCAACAACAAACTCAGCCAGCCTAGCATCCTTTACTTCTTGTATGGTCTCAACTTCAATATTGTCCTTGTGCTGCTCATCATTAGAAAGGATTAAGTCAGTGGGATTCACTACTGCAGGAGTGTCTTTGTCACTTCCCTTTGTATTCCCATTAACCTCATCAATTTCCAGCGCATCTTGAGCCTGGTGGTTATCCTCCTCGGCGGCCTGAAGGTTGTCAGTGAGCTGAGGCATCAGGTACGTTTCAGAGGCATCTGTGGGAACAATGTTTTGTATTTCTATGTTGCTGTCCGTCATCAGTTCAGATATTCGGGGTGTGACCCCCTCTGTGTTGTTAGTAGTGTTGCGATCATCATCCACGTTGCTCTTCGTCTTCACATTGCACAAATCTAGACACTGCTCTTCGATATTCATGTTTTCATTTCCAGCAACAACAAAAAAAAAAACTCAGCCTTTACTGTGCCAGACAGCCTTGATAATGAGTTAAACAGTAACTAGGAACCAACAGACATGGATAACATCTAAGTTTTTGAACAATTTACTTAGAAGGGCATCTATCAGTGCCCTTACAGACTGAATGATACTTAAGTGCAATCACAAACTGTATTTTGACTAGTTAAAGGAAGAGAGGGGGGGTGATTCAACTCCTGAAATAAAAGTGCAATTAAACACACTTTCAAAACAAAGAATGTGTGACATACATGCGAAAAAGTTATTGCTTCAGTAACATTTTTAATGCTGAACCAGGGATACTTCATCAACATCAGTCAAGACAAGGCACCTCTATTTTTTTTTTTTTTTTTACCAACCGTGTCCTCTTCTTCAAGTGTGAACAGACAGACCGTCAGCACATTGCCAACAGTGTTTAAGAGCAACAGCAGCCAGTCAATTGAAACGAACAAGTCATTCAGGGTGCCTCCATTAAACGCTAGCAAAAACTGAGCTTAACTGTCCCGACACCGAGCTAATTCAGCTGCATGTATTTTGACCGAGCAAAACGTAGGCTAGGCTGCTAAAGTTGTTGCCCAACAATGTCGTCCAGGCCCGCGTAGTAAGGTCGTAGTGTGTCCGTCTGTTTCTCCCCGACAAAGTCCATTCTTCTGCGTCGAGCAAAAAAAAAAAATATTCTCCGGCTGTTGCTCTTTTTCCTCACCCTCGCATCACAAACCCCTCGACCAGCGACAGCCAGAAGAAAAACACACACACACACACACTCACACACACTCACACTCACACACACAGAGGCGTCACAGTCGAGCAATGATTCAGAGGCTAGTGTTAGCGCCAATGAACCGTCCCCGGAGATAACACCTGCTCGGTGCTGATACGGTGGATTAATATGAGATTATGAAGGTATAGCAGCCACTCGGCTCTCAAATGTAGATCCCTATCCGGTAGATGTACGCTGAACCTGTTTTTGTCTAGCCTTACCATTCGCTAGCTTGAAGTCCGACAACTGTTTGTTGTTCACACGTCTTACGTCAGCACGTCGTTACCCACAGGGGCACGTTCAGCACGCGCAGTGTTACAGAAGGTTGCGAAGAAGCGAATACAAGACGATTACTTTTAACAGCATAGCGTGGATTAAATAACTTATCGTGTGTTGCTTGGTTTGATTTTTTTTTTTTTGATCCTTCAACTCGAAAATATGAAATGGAAATGTAAATTCTGGTTGTGATTTTTTTTTGGTTTTGGATTTTGAAAATTTCAACAACAAAAACAAAATCAGAATCTAAAGAAGACAAAGTACTTTTGAGTATCTTTCATCACTACACTGATTTACACAACGAGGAAGCTTACTTTTGACGCATGTTTTAATTTTAATAGGAAACATGGTCTCAACAATTAAAGTTTGCCAGTGTGCCATTAAGAGCTCTCAATTCAGCGGTGAGCAAGACAAAAAAAAAGTTGCTATAATTTAACTTTTATTATGCAAGTGTGTCACCTTGTTTTTCTAGTGTGACAGACTTACCCTGATCACAGCCCTTGGGTGATTTGCTTTTATTGATTTATTACTGGACAGTCCTGATTTGACTACTTGAGCAGCATCAACTGTGTTGTCCTTTTTTCAAGGTATACACCTACATTTGCATCAACGCAAAAGGACACACTTAAGCTACAATCAAACATGCATTTAGCAAATGCAAATTATTTAGGCCTCAGTTTGCATTGCAACCAATGGTTTTTACAACCCAACACCTGCAGAATTGAGGTGCGCGTGTTTGACAACAACCCAGATAACCTTTATGTTCAGAAAGCAATGGCCCTTTAAAGAAGAGGAAATTAAGCACTTATGCTGAGCCATGTGGGTCCCTTGAAGTAAAGTTTCCCAACCCCAGGGACACAAGTGCCATGCTAAATAAATAATACACACATTAAAGAATAAACACTTTATTATGGCAACATTTACAGAACACATTCAATTTTAAAACTCTTGAGACTGGACATCTTTAGCTGTGACATCATCCTTGGGTGCCTTGGTCTTTTTGGGGAGAAGGACTGCTTGGATGTTTGGGATGACACCACCCTCTGACATCGTGACCCCTGCCAGCAGTTTGTTGAGCTCTTCATCATTTTTCACTGCCAGCAAGATGTGTCGGGGGGCGATACGCTGCTTCTTGTTGTCACGGCAGGCGTTTCCTGCCAGTTCTAGGATTTCAGCTGTGAGATACTCCAGAACAGCACCCAGATACACTGCAGCGCCATTGCCAATCCTGTTTGCGTAGTGTCCTTTTTTCAGCAGCCTGTGAATGCGGCCTACAGGGAAAGTGATCCCAGCCCTGGAAGACCGGGACAATGAGGTTTTTTCTTTGGGTGCAACTTTCTTCCCACGTCCAGACATCTTTGATCTAAGTAAAGAGAAACAATTCAGTACTGATTACATAGTAAAGAACATTAACCCACCTCACAAAAAGTTATAAGACCTTTTCCAACTTCAATCAAAATTGTTACACACAGCTCTCCTCCTGTCACGGAAAAACCACATCAAAGTTAACCGTCTCCAACTCACCAGCATTCAGCACTTTTTCCAAGTCAGGACCACAGCTTCTCACTGAAGCAACAGATCTCTGCTTTTATATCATTCAGGCAGTCACTTGGTGATTGCTCACACCTGGCTCCTCTTCGTCACTGAATTACTGTGACTACTGCAATTAGCCAATGACCACACACCTTGGAATAGGTAAGGTGAATTTCACACTGCGAGTGGTGACGGGACACTTCATTAAAATGGAATGGTGAAGAGAGACTACAAATTAAATTGAGGGGTCAGTGAAATTTAGACAGTCTAACATCTCAATCAATCAAAGATTACAGGTCAGAAACGGCTTCAGAGAAATTTCAGTAATAGTTGCAAATTTGCATGGATAATATGCAGGTGTTTTATGTAACTTAGAACATTATACCATTCTTAATTATGGGATAATTTTACTTTAGTATTTTATTTTTAATGCTACTTTATACTGCATACTTTTTGTCCTATTAAACACATCCATATGCTGCGTATAATATATAACATTTAAGTAATAGATGCGATTGAGTACATAACTATAAAATGTAAAATATTTCCATAAATTCCATCTTTTAATGTTGGTATTCCAAAATGTGCTGTTCAACTTCACCACCAGATGGCAGCACAGACCTTAGATTTAACATGCTCCTTGATGCAGTTTGACCTTATTTTGTATTTTACTCTAACGACTTACTCTTAATGATGGATCACTTATCAAACCACTCTTAATGGTGTCATGATCCTTCAGTTTATGATGAGGTGCTCAACTGTGTCTGTCTCCCTCTGTGCCTGCTGTGCTTACTTTTTTTGGGGTGGGGTGGGTGGGGTATTGATGACTCATCTCCTTTACCTTAGTATACAAGCATCATTCTGTTGCAGTAGAACACACTCAGGTCCATTACTTTATCCCCCTTTAGCCCACATTTCATACAATTGTTTTTCGAGGTCTGTGCTTTTTAATTTACATATCTCAACATCACTCTGAAAGCAACGTCAGCCACCTGTTTTAAACATATTTTATCTGTTTATTTTTGCTTAAATTAAAAAATAACCTAATTTCCAAGTCGAAGTCTACCATATTCGTCCTTTGTTGCTTTTTTGCCTTCTCCAATAGGATGGAGGGGAGACAGAGACATTTTGACTGTTTGGATTCACTTTAAAATATGGCAAAGGGCCAATTGCAGAGCAGCGGGAAGACAAATTAAGCAGGGACCTTCCCAGCAGGTTGTCCTTGGCCAGATTGGATGTGATTCTGTTCAACCTCTCAACATCCTTCCCGACACGAGGAGGACAGTATGGGACTCACCAGCTGTCACAAAGCGGCTCCCTGTGCACATCTCTGCGGCTGGGCTTTCAAGAAAGTATAAGCATAAAGCCAGTGCACGCATTGGTTTCCTAACACAATTTATTTGCACTCAGTGGAGACTGGATCACTGTAAGATGTAGTTTTTCATCATGCAAGTTGTCGTCATTGAAACAAGCCATTTGTCTTTTTGTGTAGTTCTCCTGGGAGTCTTCGTCTGGATAAAGATTGAAGGCACTCTGTATTTATTAGCAACAGTAGCTACTAACACTGAAGTTTGCAGTCTGCTGCCGAGTTAGGAGAGGAGATGAAAGGGGAGCAGAGGAAGCAACGAATTGATCCAAGTATACGATTAAACTCACAGGTTGAAGGCAAAACCAGACATCAAAGCATGAAAACTTATTTCATGTCTGCTGTGCAAAATCACAGTCAGTTGTATTATATCTTTGTCAAAATTAATTGACAGCTAGTTCTTTGCATCAGAGACATGGACAGGTTAGTGACGAAGAGCGACTTGCTGTCTTTAGCTGACACTGAGAGGCCTCTTTCTCTTTTCTCTGAGCAGTAATAAATTTGAAGACGTGGCCTTAAGGCGGATAGCGCTGTTACTTTTCCACTTTCCTCGGCTTTATGGAGACTACAGGAGATTGTGCCTGTTTTACAGAAAGCGATTCATCTTCTACATGAATCAAACTCAGGGGTCAATGACTTCTTTCAGACATGCAGACCAGTTGTACGAAAATAGTAATGCCTTTTACGGGAAAAGAGTGGTGTTCCATTGAATTACGAGCAATTTACAAAGGGCATGCATGACCCAACTCAAGATAAAAAAATAAAAATTTTCTTTGATGCTGTTAATCTGTTTCAAACAATAATAGCCCATTCTTCACAGACCAATTTCCTGGCTTTCATAAATTTTCAAGAAGACAGCAACATTAGCCTCTTATGGTGCTTGACATCAGAGAAAATGTGTTACATGCACCTTGTCCCTCTTGCAATCTGAAGTTAATAAAGAGACTTTTAATGGGATCTGTCTGCACGGTAATCGGAGGGTGAGTCAATATCTTCTTTGACAATGAAACCTCATGGACACCCACAGTGCAGCCCAGTGTGCTGAGGTCTCCGGATCCTCAGGTGCTTGAAGTGTGACGCCTCCTGAAAAGAAGGCCTGTGAAGCTGTGATTGTTTTTCCATAAGTTCTTCTGCAACAGCCAGAGCTCCCTCCTATTAAATACACAAGAAACAACTCCAAGACAAGGTCTCACGTTATGCGCTGAGTCAATTCTTGTGCTGTATTTTATGTTTAACATAACCTGATTTCATTTTTAGCTTTTATTTTACATTTTAGGAAAAAAAAACCCTAAAAAAAAGCCTACCTGTTTCTTTTCAAAAACCTCCTGATCAACCAACACACTGCTGCGATGTGGAGAAAAGCTGGAGAACACCTGTAATACTTGTATCATATCATCAGTATCATGAAACGTTATTCTCAGATTTATTGGTCTTCTTTTTCACTCTTTCTTAGCCTTCAAATTGACATTTGTCAGTGTACAGTATAATGTACTATGAATCTTTTCTAAACTCTTGATGGAGAAAGCAGATAAGTTTTTTGTAGGGCACTATAGAAAACTTTTGTAATGTGCAGTCATTGGTATAACCCCCCCACAAGTAGGTTGTGGGTATTGATAATCTACATACATGGGAAAATAGATTAAAGTTTGTGAGTGTATGAGGCAGGGGCAGAACCCAAATTCAGAAACCAGAATGATAGTTGTTTATTTTCACATCAAGGCCCACAGTCAGAGTCATTCAGGTAGGAAGATAATACAGGCCAAGGTACCACGGATACAAGATTCTCCAATACAAATGCACAGAACAAGACACAAACAACACTTTATTATTTGGTTTATTTTACTGGATAGGACATATATCGAGTGATAAATGTGGGGAGAGAGAGTGGAGATTGACATGAACCAATTCACATCAG